>NW_027513874.1:0-124438 GCF_048772815.1 Callospermophilus lateralis
GATACTTGGTGGTGATGATCGGTAAACAAATACCACTTGGCTCACCAAATTTTGTTCTTCTAGGTTGAAGCGTTCGTCTAGAGTAGCAGTTTTTATGTTTAAGTTTCACCCTGTTCTCTGCTATATAGATAGATGAATTTGGAACTCTAAATCCATCATGGTTTGTAGTGGCTCTTTGAAACTTGACAAAATAAAGGAGTTCTCAGTTTTGTTTCCATGATTTTTTTCCGCTTCATGTAGCCCTAACCAGAGACTGTGGAAAAGCACTTTCATTGAAAGGGGTTGCCAAGCTTCTAAGAAATAACGAGTTTTAGAAATACCAGGAAATATTCTTTCACCCAATCTTGATGATACTTGGTGGTGATGATCGGTACACAAATCCCACTTGACTCACCAAATTTTGTTCTTCTAGGTTGAAGCGTTTGTCTACAGTAGCAGTTTTTATGTTTAGGTTTCACTCTGTTCACTGCTATACAGATAGATGAATTTGGAACTCTAAATCCATCATGGTTTGTAGTGGCTCTTTGAAACTTGACAAAATAAAGGAGTTCTCAGTTTTGTCTCAATGGTTTGTTTCCTCTTCAAGTAGCCCTAGGCACAGACTGTGGGAAAGCACTTTCATTGAGAGGGGTTGCCAAGCTTCTAAGAAATAACGATTTTCCGAAATACCAGCAAATATTTTTTCACCGACTCTTGATGATACTTGGTGGTAATGACAAGTACACAAATCCCACTTGGCTCACCAAATTTTGTTCTTCTAGGTTGAAGCGTTCGTCTACAGTAGCAGTTTTTATATTTTGGTTTCACTCTGTTCTCTCCTATATTGATAGATGAATTTGGAACTCTAAATCCAATATGGTTTGCAGTAGCACTTTGAAACTTGACAAAATAAAGGAGTTCTCAGTTTTGTCTATATGGATTGATTCCTCATCAAGTAGTCCTAGGCACTGACTGTGGAAAACCACTTTCATTGAGAGGGGTTGCCAAGTTTCTAAGAAATAACGAGTTTCCGAAATACCAGCAAATATTTTTTCACCGAATCTTGATGATACTTGGTGGTGATGATCGGTAAACAAATCGCACTTGGCTCACCAAATTTTGTTCTTCTAGGTTGAAGCGTTCGTCTAGAGTAGCAGTTTTTATGTTTAAGTTTCACCCTGTTCTCTGCTATATAGATAGAAGAATTTGGAACTCTAAATCCATCATGGTTTGTAGTGGCTCTTTGAAACTTGACAAAATAAAGGAGTTCTCAGTTTTGTCTCTATGTTTTGTTTCCTCTTCAAGTAGCCCTAGTCAATGACTGTGGAAAAGCACTTTCATTGAGAGGGGTTGCCAAGCTTCCAAGAAATTACGAGTTTCCGAAATACCAGCAAATATTTTTTTCACCCAATCTTGATGATACTTGGAGGTGATGAGCGGTCCACAAATCCAACTTGGCTCACCAAATTTTGTTCTTCTAGGTTGAATCGTTCGTCTACAGTAGCAGTTTTTATATTTAGGTTTCACTCTGTTCTCTCATAAATAGATAGATGAATTTGGAACTCTAAATCCAATATGGTTTGCAGTAGCTCTTTGAAACTTGACAAAATAAAAGAGTCCTCAGTTTTGTCTCTGTGGTTTGTTTCCTCTTCAAGTAGCCCTAGGCACAGACTGTGGAAAAGCACATTCATTGAGAGCGGTTTCCAAGCTTCTAAAAAATAACGAGTTTCTGAAATTCCAGCAAATATTTTTTCACCCAATCTTGATGATACTTGGTGGTGTTGATCGGTAAACAAATCCCACTTGGCTCACCAAATTTGTTCTTCTAAGTTGAAGCGTTCGTCTACTGTAGCAGTTTTTATATTTAGGTTTCCCTCTGTTCTCTCCTATATAGATAGATGAATTTGGAACTCTAAATCCAACATGGTTTGCAGTAGCTCTTTGAAACTTGACAAAATAAAGTAGTTCTCAGTTTTGTCTCTATATTTTGTTTCCTCTTCAAGTAGCCCTAGGCACAGACTGTGGAAAAGCACTTTCATTGACAGGGGTTGCCAAGCTTCTAAGAAATAACGAGTTTCCGAAATACCAGGAAATATTTTTTCACCCAATCTTGATGATACTTGGTGGTAATGACAAGTACACAAATGCCACTTGGCTCACCAAATTTTGTTCTTCTAGGTTGAAGCGTTCGTCTACAGTAGCAGTTTTTATATTTAGGTATCACTCTGTTCTCTCCTATATAGATAGATGTATTTGGAACTCTAAATCCAATATGGTTTGCAGTAGCTCTTTGAAACTTGACAAAATAAAGGAGTTCTCAGTTTGGTCTATATGGATTGTTTCCTCTTCAAGTAGCCCTAGGCACTTACTGTGGAAAAGCACTTTCATTGAGAGGGGTTGCCAAGCTTCTAAGAAATAACGAGTTTCCGAAATACCAGCAAATATTTTTTCACAGAATCTTGATGATACTTGGTGGTGATGATCGGTAAACAAATCCCACTTGGCTCACCAAATTTTGTTCTTCTAGGTTGAAGCGTTCGTCTACAGTAGCAGTTTTTATATGTAGGTTTCACTCTGTACTCTCCTGTAAAGAGAGATGAATTTGGAACTCTAAATCCAACATGGTTTGTAGTAGCACTTTGAAACTTGACAAAATAAAGGAGTTCTCAGGTCAGTCTCTATGATTTGGTTCCTCTTCAAGTAGCCCTAAGCAGGGACTGTGGAAAAGCACTTTCATTGAAAGGTGTTGCCAAGCTTCCAAAAAACTACGAGTTTCCGAAATACCAGCAAATATTTTTTCACCCAAACGTGATGATACGTGGTGGTAATGATCAGTACACAAATCCCACTTGGCTCACCAAATTATGTTCTTCTAGGTTTTAGCGTTCGTCAACAGCACCAGTTTTTATATGTAGGTTTCACTGTCTTCCCTCTTATATAGATAGATGAATTTGGAACCCTAAATCAAACATCTTTTATAGTAGCTCTTTGAAACTTGTCAAAATAAAGGAGTTCTCAGTTTTGTATCTATGATTTGTTTCCGCTTCATGTAGCCCTAAGCAGAGACTGTGGAAAAGCACTTTCATTGAAGGGGTGGCCAAGCTTCTAAGAAATAACGAGTTTCCGAAATACCAGCAAATATTTTTTCACCCAATCTTGATGATACTTGGTGGTGATGATCGGTAAACAAATCCCACTTGGCTCACCAAATTTTGTTCTTCTAGGTTGAAGCGTTCGTCTACAGTAGCAGTTTTTATATTTAGGTTTCACTCTGTTCTCTCCTAAATAGATAGATGAATTTGGAACTCTTAATCCAACATGGTTTGTAGTAGTTCTTTGAAACTTGACAAAATAAAGTAGTTCTCAGTTTTGCCTCTACGTATTGTTTCCTCTTCAAGTAGTCCTAGGCACAGACTGTGGAAAAGCAATTTCATTGAGAGGGGTTGCCAAGCTTCTAAGAAATAACGAGTTTCTGAAATACCAGCAAATATTTTTTCACCGAATCTTGATGATACTTGGTGGTAATGACAAGTACACAAATCCCACTTGGCTCACCAAATTTTGTTCTTCTAGGTTGAAGCGTTCGTCTACAGTAGCAGTTTTTATATTTTGGTTTCACTCTGTTCTCTCCTATATTGATAGATGAATTTGGAACTCTAAATCCAATATGGTTTGCAGTAGCACTTTGAAACTTGACAAAATAAAGGAGTTCTCAGTTTTGTCTATATGGATTGATTCCTCTTCAAGTAGTCCTAGGCACTGACTGTGGAAAACCACTTTCATTGAGAGGGGTTGCCAAGTTTCTAAGAAATAACGAGTTTCCGAAATACCAGGAAATATTTTTTCACCGAATCTTGATGATACTTGGTGGTGATGATCGGTAAACAAATCACACTTGGCTCACCAAATTTTGTTCTTCTAGGTTGAAGCGTTCGTCTAGAGTAGCAGTTTTTATGTTTAAGTTTCACCCTGTTCTCTGCTATATAGATAGATGAATTTGGAACTCTAAATCGATCATGGTTTGTAGTGGCTCTTTGAAACTTGACAAAATAAAGGAGTTCTCAGTTTTGTCTCTATGTTTTGTTTCCTCTTCAAGTAGCCCTAGTCAATGACTGTGGAAAAGCACTTTCATTGAGAGGGTTTGCCAAGCTTCCAAGAAATTACGAGTTTCCGAAATACCAGCAAATATTTTTTTCACCCAATCTTGATGATACTTGGAGGTGATGAGCGGTCCACAAATCCAACTTGGCTCACCAAATTTTGTTCTTCTAGGTTGAATCGTTCGTCTAGAGTAGCAGTTTTTATATTTAGGTTTCACTCTGTTCTCTCATAAATAGATAGATGAATTTGGAACTCTAAATCCAATATGGTTTGCAGTAGCTCTTTGAAACTTGACAAAATAAAAGAGTCCTCAGTTTTGTCTCTGTGGTTTGTTTCCTCTTCAAGTAGCCCTAGGCACAGACTGTGGAAAAGCACATTCATTGAGAGCGGTTTCCAAGCTTCTAAAAAATAACGAGTTTCTGAAATTCCAGCAAATATTTTTTCACCCAATCTTGATGATACTTGGTGGTGTTGATCGGTAAACAAATCCCACTTGGCTTACCAAATTTGTTCTTCTAAGTTGAAGCGTTCGTCTACTGTAGCAGTTTTTATATTTAGGTTTCCCTCTGTTCTCTCCTATATAGATAGATGAATTTGGAACTCTAAATCCAACATGGTTTGCAGTAGCTCTTTGAAACTTGACAAAATAAAGTAGTTCTCAGTTTTGTCTCTATATTTTGTTTCCTCTTCAAGTAGCCCTAGGCACAGACTGTGGAAAAGCACTTTCATTGACAGGGGTTGCCAAGCTTCTAAGAAATAACGAGTTTCCGAAATACCAGGAAATATTTTTTCACCCAAACTTGATGATACTTGGTGGTAATGACAAGTACACAAATGCCACTTGGCTCACCAAATTTTGTTCTTCTAGGTTGAAGCGTTCGTCTACAGTAGCAGTTTTTATATTTAGGTATCACTCTGTTCTCTCCTATATAGATAGATGTATTTGGAACTCTAAATCCAATATGGTTTGCAGTAGCTCTTTGAAACTTGACAAAATAAAGGAGTTCTCAGTTTGGTCTATATGGATTGTTTCCTCTTCAAGTAGCCCTAGGCACTTACTGTGGAAAAGCACTTTCATTGAGAGGGGTTGCCAAGCTTCTAAGAAATAACGAGTTTCCGAAATACCAGCAAATATTTTTTCACAGAATCTTGATGATACTTGGTGGTGATGATCGGTAAACAAATCCCACTTGGCTCACCAAATTTTGTTCTTCTAGGTTGAAGCGTTCGTCTACAGTAGCAGTTTTTATATGTAGGTTTCACTGTGTACTCTCCTGTAAAGAGAGATGAATTTGGAACTCTAAATCCAACATGGTTTGTAGTAGCACTTTGAAACTTGACAAAATAAAGGAGTTCTCAGGTCAGTCTCTATGATTTGGTTCCTCTTTAAGTAGCCCTAAGCAGGGACTGTGGAAAAGCACTTTCATTGAAAGGTGTTGCCAAGCTTCCAAAAAACTACGAGTTTCCGAAATACCAGCAAATATTTTTTCACCCAAACGTGATGATACGTGGTGGTAATGATCAGTACACAAATCCCACTTGGCTCACCAAATTTGGTTCTTCTAGGTTTTAGCGTTCGTCAACAGCACCAGTTTTTATATGTAGGTTTCACTGTCTTCCCTCTTATATAGATAGATGAATTTGGAACCCTAAATCAAACATCTTTTATAGTAGCTCTTTGAAGCTTGTCAAAATAAAGGAGTTCTCAGTTTTGTATCTATGATTTGTTTCCGCTTCATGTAGCCCTAAGCAGAGACTGTGGAAAAGCACTTTCATTGAAGGGGTGGCCAAGCTTCTAAGAAATAACGAGTTTCCGAAATACCAGCAAATATTTTTTCACCCAATCTTGATGATACTTGGTGGTGATGATCGGTAAACAAATCCCACTTGGCTCACCAAATTTTGTTCTTCTAGGTTGAAGCGTTCGTCTACAGTTGCAGTATTTATATTTAGGTTTCACTCTGTTCTCTCCTATATAGATAGATGAATTTGGAATTCTAAATCCAATGTGGTTTGTAGTAGCTCTTTGAAACTTGACAAAGTAAAGGAGTTCTCAGTTTTGTCTTTATTATTTGTTTCTGTTTCATGTAGCCCTAAGCAGAGACTATGGAAAAGAACTTTCATTGAAAGGGATTGCCAAACTTCCAAGTAATTACGAATTTCCCAAATACCAGCTAATATTTTTTTCACCCAATGTTGATGATACGTGGTGGTAATGATCGTTACACAAATCTCACTTGGCTCACCAAATTTTGTTCTTCTAGGTTGAAGCGTTCGTCTACAGTTGCAGTATTTATATTTAGGTTTCACTCTGTTCTCTGCTATATAGATAGATGAATTTGGAACTCTAAATCCAACATGGTTTGTAGTGGCTCTTTGAAACTTGTCAAAATAAAGGAGTTCTCAGTTTTGTCTCTATGGTTTGTTTCCTCTTCAATTAGCCCCAGGCACAAACGGTGGAAAAGCACTTTCATTGAGAGGGGTTGCCAAGCTTCCAGGAAATTACGAGTTTCCGAAATACCAGCAAATATTTTTTAACCCAATCTTGATGATACTTGGTGGTAATGAACTGTACACAAATCCCACTTGGCTCACCAAATATTGTTCTTCTAGATTGATGCGTTTTATTTCAGTAGCAGTTTTTATTTTTAGGTTTCACTCTGTTCTCTCCTATATAGATAGATGAATTTGGAACTCTAAATCCAACATGGTTTGTAGTAGCTATTTGAAAATTCACAAAATAAAGGAGTTCTCAGTTTTGTCTCTATGATTTGTTTCCTCTTCAAGTAGCCCTGGCACAGACTGTAAAAAAGCACTTTCATTGAGAGGGGTTGCCAAGCTTCTAAGAAATAACGAGTTTCTGAAATACCAGCAAATATTTCTTCACCCAATCTTGATGATACTTCGTGGTAAGGACAAGTACACAAATCCCACTTGGCTCACCAAATTTTGTTCTTCTAGGTTGAAGCGTTCGTCTACAGTAGCAGTTTTTATTTTTAGGTATTTCTCTGTTCTCTCCTATATAGATAGATGAATTTGGAACTCTAAATCCAACATGGTTTGTAGTAGCTCTTTGAAACTTGACAAAATAAAGGAGTTCTCGGTTTTGTCTCTATGATTTGCTTCCGTTTCAAGTAGCCCTAAGCTGAGACTGTGGAAAAGCACTCTCTTTGAGAGGGGTTGCCACGCTTCCAAGAAATTACGAGTTTCCGAAATACTGGCAAATATTTTTTCACCCAATCTTGATGATACGTGGTGGTAATGATCGGTACAGAAATCCCACTTGGCTCACCAAATTTTGTTTTTCTAGGTTGAAGCGTTCGTGTACAGTAGCAGTTTTTATTTTTAGGTTTCACTCTGTTCTCTCCTATATAGATAGATGAATTTGGAACTCTAAATCCAACATGGTTTGTAGTATCACTTTGAAACTTGAAAATATAAAGGAGTTCTCAGTTTTGTCTCTATGGATTGTTTCCTCTTCAAGAAGCTCTAGGCACTGACTGTGGAAAAGCACTTTCATTGAGAGGGGTTGCCAAGCTTTCAAGAAATTACGAGTTTCTGAAACACCAGCAATTATTTTTTCACCCATCTTGATGATACTTGGTGGTAATGATCGGTACACAAATCCCAATGGCTCACCAAATATTGTTCTTCTAGGTTGATGCGTTCTTTTTCAGTAGCAGTTTTTATTTTTAGGTTTCACTCTGTTCTCTCCTATATAGATAGATGAATTTGGAACTCTAAATCCAACATGGTTTGTAGTAGCTCTTTGAAACTTGACAAAATAAAGGAGTTCTCAGTTTTGTCTCTATGGTTTGTTTTCTCTTCAAGTAGCCCTGGCACAGACTGTAAAAATGCACTTTCATTGATAGGGGTTGCCAAGCTTCTAAGAAATAACGAGTTTCTGAAATACTAGCAAATATTTTTTCACCCAATCTTGATGATACTTGGTGGTAAGGACAAGTACACAAATCCCACTTGGATCACCAAATTTTGTTCTTCTAGGTTGAAGCGTTCGTCTACAGTAGCAGTTTTTATATTTAGGTTTCACTCTGTTCTCTCCTATATGGATAGATGAATTTGGAACTCTAAATTCAACATGTTTTGTAGTAGCTGTTTGAAACTTGACAAAATAAAGGAGTTCTCCGTTTTGTCTTTATGGTTTGTTTCCTCTTCAAGTAGCCCTAGGCACAGACTGTGGAAAAGCAATTTCATTGAGAGGGGTTGCCAAGCTTCTAAGAAATAACGAGTTTCTGAAATACCAGCAAATATTTTTTCAAACAATCTTGATGATACTTGGTGGTGATGATCAGTACACAAATCCCACTTGGCTCACAAAATTATGGTCTTCTACGTTGAAACGTTCGTTTACAGTAGCAGTTTTTATGTTTAGGTTTCACTCTGTTCTCTCCTATATAGATAGATGAATTTGGAACTCTAAATCCAACATGGTTTGTAGTAGCTCTTTGAAACTTGACAAAATAAAGGAGTTCTCAGTTTTGTCTCAATGGTTTGTTTCCTCTTCAAGTACCCCTATGAACAGACTGTGGAAAAGCACTTTCATTGAGTGGAGTTGCCAAGCTTCTAAGAAATAACGAGTTTCCGAATTACCAGCAAATATTTATTCACCCAATCTTGATGATACTTGGTGGTGAAGGTCAGTTCAAAAATCCCACTTGGCTCACCAAATTTTGTTCTTCTAGGTTGAAGCGTTCGTCTACAGTAGCAGTTTTTATATTTAGGTTTCACTCTGTTCTCTCCTATATAGATAGATGAATTTGGAACTCTAAATCCAATATGGTTCGTAGTAGCTCTTTGAAACATGACAGTGTAAAGGAGTTTTCAGTTTTGTCTCTATGATTTGTTTCCGCTTCATGTAGCCCTAAGCAGAGACTGTGGAAAAGCACTTTCATTGAGAGGGGTTGCCAAGCTTCTAAGAAATAACGAGTTTCTGAAATACTAGCAAATATTTTTTCACCCAATCTTGATGATACTTGGTGGTAAGGACAAGTACACAAATCCCACTTGGCTCACCAAATTTTGTTCTTCTAGGTGGAAGCGTTCGTCTACAGTAGCAGTTTTTATATTTAGGTTTCACTCTGTTCTCTCCTATATGGATAGATGAATTTGTAACTCTGAATTCAACATGTTTTGTAGTAGCTGTTTGAAACTTGACAAAATAAAGGAGTTCTCCGTTTTGTCTTTATGGTTTGTTTCCTCTTCAAGTAGCCCTAGGCACAGACTGTGGAAAAGCAATTTCATTGACAGGGGTTGCCAAGCTTCTAAGAAATAACGAGTTTCTGAAATACCAGCAAATATTTTTTCAAACAATCTTGATGACACTTGGTGGTGATGATCAGTACACAAATCCCACTTGGCTCACAAAATTATGGTCTTCTACGTTGAAACGTTCGTTTACAGTAGCAGTTTTTATGTTTAGGTTTCACTCTGTTCTCTCCTATATAGATAGATGAATTTGGAACTCTAAATCCAACATGGTTTGTAGTAGCTCTTTGAAACTTGACAAAATAAAGGAGTTCTCAGTTTTGTCTCAATGGTTTGTTTCCTCTTCAAGTACCCCGAGGAACAGACTGTGGAAAAGCACATTCATTGAGTGGGGTTGCCAAGCTTCTAAGAAATAACGATTTTCCGAATTACCAGCAAATATTTATTCATCCAATCTTGATGATACTTGGTGGTGAAGATAGGTACACAAATCCCACTTGGCTCACCAAATTTTGTTCTTCTAGGTTGAAGCGTTCGTCTACAGTAGCAGTTTTTATATTTAGGTTTCACCCTCTTCTCTCCTATATAGATAGATGAATTTGGAACTCTAAATCCAATATGGTTTGTAGTAGCTCTTTGAAACTTGAAACAATAAAAGAGTTCTCAGTTTTGTCTCTATGATTTGTTTCCTCTTCAAGTAGCCCTAAGCAGAGACTGTGGAAAAACACTTTAATTGAGAGGGGTTGCCAAGCTTCCAAGAAATTACGAGTTTCCGAAATACCAGCAAATATTTTTTCACCCAATCTTGATGATGACAAGTCCACAAACCCCACTTGGCTCACAAATTTTGTTCTTCTACGTTGAAGCGTTTGTTTACAGTAGCAGTTTTTATGTTTGGGTTTCACTCTGTTCTCTGCTATATAGATAGATGAATTTGGAACTCTAAATCCAACATGGTTTGTAGTAGCTCTTTGAAACTTGACAAAATAAAGGAGTTCTCAGTTTTGTCTCTATGGTTTGTTTCCTCTTCAAGTACCCCTAGGAACAGACTCTGGAAAACCACTTTCATTCAGTGGGGTTGCCAAGATTCTAAGAAATAACGAGTTTCCGAAATACCAGCAAATATTTTTTCACGCAATCTTGATGACACTAGGTGGTAATGATCAGTACACAAATCCCACTTGGCTCACCAAATTTTGTTCTTCTAGGTTGAAGCGTTCGTCTACAGTAGCAGTTTTTATATTTAGGTTTCACTCTGTTCTCTCCTATATAGATAGATGAATTTGGAACTCTAAATCCAACATGGTTTGTAGTGGATCTTTGAAAGTTGACAAAATAAAGGTGTTCTCTGTTTTGTCTCAATGGTTTGTTTCCTCTTCAAGTAGCCCTAGGCACTGATGGTGGATACGCACTTTCTTTGAGAGGGGTTGCCAAGGTTCCAAGAAATTACGAGTTTCCGAAATACCAGCAAATATTTTTTCACCCAATCTTGATGATACTTGGTGTTTACGATCAGTACACAAATCCCACTTGACTCACCAAATTTTGTTCTTCTATGTTGAAGCGTTCGTTTTCAATAGCAGTTTTTATATTTAGGTTTCACTCTGTTTTCTCCTATATAGATAGATGAATTTGGAACTCTAAATCCAACATGGTTTGTAGTAGCTCTTTGAAAATTGACAAAAGAAAGGAGTTCTCAGTTTTGTCTCAATGGTTTGTTTCCTCTTCAAGTACCCCAAGGAACAGACTGTGGAAAAGCACTTTCATTGAGTGGGGTTGCCAAGCTTCTAAGAAATAACGAGTTTCCGAATTACCAGTAAATATTTATTCACCCAATCTTGATGATACTTGGTGGTGAAGATCAGTACACAAATCCCACTTGGCTCACCAAATTTTGTTCTTCTAGGTTGAAGAGTTCGTTTACAGTAGCAATTTTTTATGTTTAGGTTTCACTCTGTTCTCTCCTATATAGATAGATGAATTTGGAACTCTAAATCCAACATGGTTTGTAGTAGCTCTTTGAAACTTGACAATATAAAGAAGTTCTCAGTTTTGTCTCTATGGTTTGTTTCCTCTTCAAGTACCCCTAGGAACAGACTGTGGAAAAGCACTGTCATTGAGTGGGGTTGCCAAGCTTCTAAGAAATAACGAGTTTCCGAATACCAGCAAATATTTTTTCACGCATTCTTGATGACACTTGGTGGTAATGATCAGTACACAAATCCCACTTGGCTCACCAACTTTTGTTCTTTTAGGTTGAAGCGTTCATCTACAGTAGCAGTTTTTATATTTAGGTTTCACTCTGTTCTCTCCTATATGGATAGATGAATTTGGAACTCTAAATCCAACATGGTTTGTAGTAGCTCTTTGAAACTTGACAAAATAAAGGAGTTCTCAGTTATGTCTCTATGGTTTGTTTCCTCTTCAAGTAGCCCTAGGCACAGACTGTGGAAAAGCACTTTCATTGAGAGGGGTTGCCAAGCTTCTAAGAAATAACGAGTTTTTGAATTACCAGCAAATATTTTTTCATCCAATCTTGAGGATACTTGGTGGTGATGATCAGTATACAAATCCCACTTGGCTCCACAAATTTTGTTCTTCTAGGTTGAAGCATTCGTCTACAGTAGAAATTTTTTTATTTAGGTTTCACTCTGTTCTCTCCTATATAGATAGATGAATTTGGAACTCTAAATCCAACATGGTTAGTAGTAGCTCTTTGAAACTTGACAAAATAAAGGAGTTCTCAGTTTTGTCTCTATGATTTCTTTCCGCTTCGATAGCCCTAAGCAGTGACTGTGGAAAAGCACATTCATTGATAGGGGTTGCCAAGCTTCCAAGAAATTACGAGTTTCCGAAATACCAGCAAATATTTTTTCACCCAATCTTGATGATACTTGGTGGTAATGATCAGTACACAAATCCCACTTGGCTCACCAAATTTTGTTCTTCTAAGTTGAAGCGTTCGTCTATAGGAGCAGTTTTTATGTTTAGGTTTCACTCTGTTCTCTCTTATATAGATAGATGAATTTGGAACTCTAAATCTAACATGGTTTGTACTGGCTCTTTGAAACCTGACAAAATAAAGGAGTTCTCAGTTTTGTCGCTATGGTTTGTTTCCTCTTCAAGTAGCCCCAGGCACAAACGGTGGAAAAGCACTTTCTTTGGGAGGTTGTCAAGCTTCCAAGAAATTACGAGTTTTCGAAATACCAGCAAATATTTTTTCACCCAATCTTGATGATACATGGTTGTAATGACAAGTCCACAAATCCCACTTGGCTCACCAAATTTTGTTCTTCTAGGTTGAAGCGTTCGTCTACAGTAGCAGTTTTTATATTTAGGTTTCACCCTCTTCTCTCCTATATAGATAGATGAATTTGGAACTCTAAATCCAATATGGTTTGTAGTAGCTCTTTGAAACTTGAAACAATAAAAGAGTTCTCAGTTTTGTCTCTATGATTTGTTTCCTCTTCAAGTAGCCCTAAGCAGAGACTGTGGAAAAACACTTTAATTGAGAGGGGTTGCCAAGCTTCCAAGAAATTACGAGTTTCCGAAATACCAGCAAATATTTTTTCACCCAATCTTGATGATGACAAGTCCACAAACCCCACTTGGCTCACAAATTTTGTTCTTCTACGTTGAAGCGTTTGTTTACAGTAGCAGTTTTTATGTTTGGGTTTCACTCTGTTCTCTGCTATATAGATAGATGAATTTGGAACTCTAAATCCAACATGGTTTGTAGTAGCTCTTTGAAACTTGACAAAATAAAGGAGTTCTCAGTTTTGTCTCTATGGTTTGTTTCCTCTTCAAGTACCCCTAGGAACAGACTCTGGAAAACCACTTTCATTCAGTGGGGTTGCCAAGATTCTAAGAAATAACGAGTTTCCGAAATACCAGCAAATATTTTTTCACGCAATCTTGATGACACTAGGTGGTAATGATCAGTACACAAATCCCACTTGGCTCACCAAATTTTGTTCTTCTAGGTTGAAGCGTTCGTCTACAGTAGCAGTTTTTATATTTAGGTTTCACTCTGTTCTCTCCTATATAGATAGATGAATTTGGAACTCTAAATCCAACATGGTTTGTAGTGGATCTTTGAAAGTTGACAAAATAAAGGTGTTCTCTGTTTTGTCTCAATGGTTTGTTTCCTCTTCAAGTAGCCCTAGGCACTGATGGTGGATACGCACTTTCTTTGAGAGGGGTTGCCAAGGTTCCAAGAAATTACGAGTTTCCGAAATACCAGCAAATATTTTTTCACCCAATCTTGATGATACTTGGTGTTTACGATCAGTACACAAATCCCACTTGACTCACCAAATTTTGTTCTTCTATGTTGAAGCGTTCGTTTTCAATAGCAGTTTTTATATTTAGGTTTCACTCTGTTTTCTCCTATATAGATAGATGAATTTGGAACTCTAAATCCAACATGGTTTGTAGTAGCTCTTTGAAAATTGACAAAAGAAAGGAGTTCTCAGTTTTGTCTCAATGGTTTGTTTCCTCTTCAAGTACCCCAAGGAACAGACTGTGGAAAAGCACTTTCATTGAGTGGGGTTGCCAAGCTTCTAAGAAATAACGAGTTTCCGAATTACCAGTAAATATTTATTCACCCAATCTTGATGATACTTGGTGGTGAAGATCAGTACACAAATCCCACTTGGCTCACCAAATTTTGTTCTTCTAGGTTGAAGAGTTCGTTTACAGTAGCAATTTTTTATGTTTAGGTTTCACTCTGTTCTCTCCTATATAGATAGATGAATTTGGAACTCTAAATCCAACATGGTTTGTAGTAGCTCTTTGAAACTTGACAATATAAAGAAGTTCTCAGTTTTGTCTCTATGGTTTGTTTCCTCTTCAAGTACCCCTAGGAACAGACTGTGGAAAAGCACTGTCATTGAGTCGGGTTGCCAAGCTTCTAAGAAATAACGAGTTTCCGAATACCAGCAAATATTTTTTCACGCATTCTTGATGACACTTGGTGGTAATGATCAGTACACAAATCCCACTTGGCTCACCAACTTTTGTTCTTCTAGGTTGAAGCGTTCATCTACAGTAGCAGTTTTTATATTTAGGTTTCACTCTGTTCTCTCCTATATGGATAGATGAATTTGGAACTCTAAATCCAACATGGTTTGTAGTAGCTCTTTGAAACTTGACAAAATAAAGGAGTTCTCAGTTATGTCTCTATGGTTTGTTTCCTCTTCAAGTAGCCCTAGGCACAGACTGTGGAAAAGCACTTTCATTGAGAGGGGTTGCCAAGCTTCTAAGAAATAACGAGTTTTTGAATTACCAGCAAATATTTTTTCATCCAATCTTGAGGATACTTGGTGGTGATGATCAGTATACAAATCCCACTTGGCTCCACAAATTTTGTTCTTCTAGGTTGAAGCATTCGTCTACAGTAGAAATTTTTTTATTTAGGTTTCACTCTGTTCTCTCCTATATAGATAGATGAATTTGGAACTCTAAATCCAACATGGTTAGTAGTAGCTCTTTGAAACTTGACAAAATAAAGGAGTTCTCAGTTTTGTCTCTATGATTTCTTTCCGCTTCGATAGCCCTAAGCAGTGACTGTGGAAAAGCACATTCATTGATAGGGGTTGCCAAGCTTCCAAGAAATTACGAGTTTCCGAAATACCAGCAAATATTTTTTCACCCAATCTTGATGATACTTGGTGGTAATGATCAGTACACAAATCCCACTTGGCTCACCAAATTTTGTTCTTCTAAGTTGAAGCGTTCGTCTATAGGAGCAGTTTTTATGTTTAGGTTTCACTCTGTTCTCTCTTATATAGATAGATGAATTTGGAACTCTAAATCTAACATGGTTTGTACTGGCTCTTTGAAACCTGACAAAATAAAGGAGTTCTCAGTTTTGTCGCTATGGTTTGTTTCCTCTTCAAGTAGCCCCAGGCACAAACGGTGGAAAAGCACTTTCTTTGGGAGGTTGTCAAGCTTCCAAGAAATTACGAGTTTTCGAAATACCAGCAAATATTTTTTCAACCCAATCTTGATGATACATGGTTGTAATGACAAGTCCACAAATCCCACTTGGCTCACCAAATTTTGTTCTTCTACGTTGAAGCGTTTGTTTACAGTAGCAGTTTTTATGTTTAGGTTTCACTCTGTTCTCTCCTATATAGATAGATGAATTTGGAACTCTAAATCCAACATGGTTTGTAGTAGCTCTTTGAAACTGTGCAAAATAAAGGAGTTCACAGTTTTGTCTCTATGGTTTTGTTTCCTCTTCAAGTGCCCCTATGAACAGACTCTGGAAAAGCACTTTCATTCAGTGGGGTTGCCAAGCTTCTAAGAAATAACGAGTTTCCGAAATACCAGCAAATATTTTTTCACGCAATCTTGATGATACTTGGTGGTGATGATCAGTACACAAATCCCACTTGGCTCACCAAATTTTGTTCTTCTAGGTTGATGCGTTCGTCTACAGTAGCAGTTTTTATATTTAGGTTTTACTCTTTTCTCTCCTATATGGATAGATGAATTTGGAACTCTAAATCCAACATGGTTTGTAGTAGCTCTTTGAAACTTGACAAACTAAAGGAGTTCTCAGTTTTGTCTCTATGGTTTGATTCCTCTTCAAGTAGCTCTAGGCACAGACTGTGGAAAAGCACTTTCATTGACAGGGGTTGCCAAGCTTCTAAGAAATAACGAGTTTCCGAAATACCAGCAAATATTTTTTCATCCAATCTTGAGGATACTTGGTGGTGATGATCAGTATACAAATCGCACTTGGCTCAACAAATTTTGTTCTTCTAGGTTGAAGCGTTCATCTAGAGTAGCAATTTTTTTATTTATTTTTCACTCTGTTCTCTCCTATATAGATAGATAAATTTGGAACTCTAAATCCAATATGGTTCGTAGTAGCTCTTTGAAACATGACAGTGTAAAGGAGTTTTCAGTTTTGTCTCTATGATTTGTTTCCGCTTCATGTAGCCCTAAGCAGAGACTGTGGAAAAGCACTTTCATTGAGAGGGGTTGCCAAGCTTCTAAGAAATAACGAGTTTCCGAAATACCAGCAAAATTTTTTCACTCAATCTTGATGATACTTGTTGTTTGCGATCGATAAACAAATCCCACTTGACTCACCAGATTTTGTTCTTCTATGTTGAAGCGTTCGTTTTCAGTAGCAGTTTTTACTTTTAGGTTTCACTCTCTCCTCTCCTATATAGATAGATGAATTTGGAACTCTAAATCCATCATGGATTGTAGTGGCTCTTTGAAACTTGACAATATAAAGGAGTTCTCAGTATTTTCTCTATGGTTTATTTCCTCTTCAAGTAGCCCCAGTCACAAACGGAGGAAAAGCACACTCATTGAGAGGGCTTGCCAAACTTCTAAGAAATAACAAGTTTCCGAATTACCAGCAAATATTTTTTCACCCAATCTTGATGATACTTGGTGGTGAAGATCGGTACACAAATCTCACTGGGCTCACCAAATTTTGTTCTTCTAGGTTGAAGCGTTCGTCTACAGTAGCAGTTTTTATATTTAGGTTTCACTCTGTTCACTCCTATATAGATAGATGAATTTGGAACTCTAAATCCAACATGGTTTGTAGTAGCTCTTTGAAACTTGACAAAATAAAGGAGTTCTCAGTTTTGTCTCTTTGACTTGTTTCCGCTTCAATTAGCCCAAAGCAGTGACTGTGGAAATGCACTTTCCATGAGAGGGGTTGCCAAGGTTCCAACAAATTACGAGTTTCCGAAATACGAGCAAATATTTTTTCAACCAATCTTGATGATACTTGGTGGTAAGGACAAGTCCACAAATCCCACTTGGATCACCAAATTTTGTTCTTCTAGTTTGAAGCGTTCGTCTACAGTAGCAGTTTTTATGTTTAGGTTTCACTCTGTTCTCTGCTATATAGATAGATGAATTTGGAACTCTGAATCCAACATGGATTGTAGTGACTTTTTGAAACTTGACAATATAAAGGAGTTCTCAGTATTTTCTCTATGGTTTATTTCCTCTTCAAGTAGCCCCAGTCACAAACGGAAGAAAAGCACACTCATTGAGAGGGCTTGCCAAACTTCTAAGAAATAACGAGTTTCCGAATTACCAGCAAATATTTTTTCACCCAATGTTGATGATACTTGGTGGTGAAGATCGGTACACAAATCTCACTGGGCTCACCAAATTTTGTTCTTCTAGGTTGAAGCGTTCGTCTACAGTAGCAGTTTTTATATTTAGGTTTCACTCTGTTCACTCCTATATAGATAGATGAATTTGGAACTCTAAATCCAACATGGTTTGTAGTAGCTCTTTGAAACTTGACAAAATAAAGGAGTTCTCAGTTTTGTCTCTTTGACTTGTTTCCGCTTCAATTAGCCCAAAGCAGTGACTGTGGAAATGCACTTTCCATGAGAGGGGTTGCCAAGGTTCCAACAAATTACGAGTTTCCGAAATACGAGCAAATATTTTTTCAACCAATCTTGATGATACTTGGTGGTAAGGACAAGTCCACAAATCCCACTTGGATCACCAAATTTTGTTCTTCTAGTTTGAAGCGTTCGTCTACAGTAGCAGTTTTTATGTTTAGGTTTCACTCTATTCTCTGCTATATAGATAGATGAATTTGGAACTCTGAATCCAACATGGTTTGTAGTGGCTCTTTGAAAATTCACAAAATAAAGGAGTTCTCTGTTTTGTCTCTATGGTTTTTTTCCTCTTTAAGTAGCCGTAGGCACAGACGGTGGATAAGCACTTTCATTGAGAGGGGTTGCCAAGCTTCCAAGAAATAACGAGTTTCCGAAATACCAGCAAATATTTTTTCACCCAATCTTGATGATACTTGGTTTTTACGATCAGTACACAAATCCCACTTGACTCACCAAATTTTGTTCTTCTATGTTGAAGCGTTCGTTTTCAGTAGCAGTTTATTTTTAAGGTTTCACTCTCTTCTCTCCAATATTGATAGATGAATTTGGAACTCTAAATCCAACGTGGTTTGTAGTAGCTCTTTGAAACTTGAAAAAATAAAGGAGTTCTCAGTTTTGTCTCTATGGTTTGTTTCCTCTTCAAGTAGCCGTGGCATAGACTGTGGAAAAGCACTTTCATTGAGAGGGGTTGCCAAGCTTCTAAGAAATAACGAGTTTCCGAAATACCAGCAAAATTTTTTCACTCAATCTTGATGATACTTGGTGGTAAGGACAAGTACACAAATCCCACTTGGCTCACCAAATTTTGTTCTTCTGGGTTGAAGCATTCGTCTACAGTAGCAGTTTTTAATTTTAGGTTTTACTCTGTTCTCTCCTATATAGATAGATGAATTTGGAACTCTAAATCCAATATGGTTCGTAGTAGCTCTTTGAAACATGACAGTGTAAAGGAGTTTTCAGTTTTGTCTCTATGATTTGTTTCCGCTTCATGTAGCCCTAAGCAGAGACTGTGGAAAAGCACTTTCATTGAGAGGGGTTGCCAAGCTTCTAAGAAATAACGAGTTTCCGAATTACCAGCAAATATTTTTTCACACAATCTTGATGATACTTGGTGGTGAAGATCGGTACACAAATCCCACTTGGCTCACCAAATTTTGTTCTTCTAGGTTGAAGCGTTCGTCTACAGTAGCAGTTTTTATTTTTAGGTTTCACTCTGTTCTCTCCTATATAGATAGATGAATTTCGAACTCTAAATCCAACATGGTTTGTAGTAGCTCTTTGAAACTTGACAAAATCAAGGAGTTCTCAGTTTTATCTCTATGGTTTGTTTCCTCTTCAGGTAGCCCCAGGCACAGACTGTGAAAAAGCACTTTCATTGAGAGGGGTTGCCAAGCTTCTAAGAAATAACGAGTTTCCGAAATACCAGCAAATATTTTTTCACCCAATCTTGATGATACTTGTTGTTTACGATCGATAAACAAATCCCACTTGACTCACCAGATTTTGTTCTTCTATGTTGAAGCGTTCGTTTTCAGTAGCAGTTTTTATTTTTAGGTTTCACTCTCTCCTCTCCTATATAGATAGATGAATTTGGAACTCTAAATCCAACATGGATTGTAGTGGCTCTTTGAAACTTGACAATATAAAGGAGTTCTCAGTATTTTCTCTATGGTTTATTTCCTCTTTAAGTAGCCCCAGTCACAAACGGAGGAAAAGCACACTCATTGAGAGGGCTTGCCAAACTTCTAAGAAATAACGAGTTTCCGAATTACCAGCAAATATTTTTTCACCCAATCTTGATGATACTTGGTGGTGAAGATCGGTACACAAATCTCACTGGGCTCACCAAATTTTGTTCTTCTAGGTTGAAGCGTTCGTCTACAGTAGCAGTTTTTATATTTAGGTTTCACTCTGTTCACTCCTATATAGATAGATGAATTTGGAACTCTAAATCCAACATGGTTTGTAGTAGCTCTTTGAAACTTGACAAAATAAAGGAGTTCTCAGTTTTGTCTCTTTGACTTGTTTCCGCTTCAATTAGCCCAAAGAAGTGACTGTGGAAATGCACTTTCCATGAGAGGGGTTGCCAAGGTTCCAACAAATTACGAGTTTCCGAAATACGAGCAAATATTTTTTCAACCAATCTTGATGATACTTGGTGGTAAGGACAAGTCCACAAATCCCACTTGGATCACCAAATTTTGTTCTTCTAGTTTGAAGCGTTCGTCTACAGTAGCAGTTTTTATGTTTAGGTTTCACTCTGTTCTCTGCTATATAGATAGATGAATTTGGAACTCTGAATCCAACATGGTTTGTAGTGGCTCTTTGAAAATTCACAAATAAAGGAGTTCTCTCTTTTGTCTCTATGGTTTTTTTTCTCTTTAAGTAGCCGTAGGCACAGACGGTGGATAAGCACTTTCATTGAGAGGGGTTGCCAAGCTTCCAAGAAATAACGAGTTTCCGAAATACCAGCAAATATTTTTTCACCCAATCTTGATGATACTTGGTTTTTACGATCAGTACACAAATCCCACTTGACTCACCAAATTTTGTTCTTCTATGTTGAAGCGTTCGTTTTCAGTAGAAGTTTATTTTTAAGGTTTCACTCTCTTCTCTCCAATATTGACAGATGAATTTGGATCTCTAAATCCAACATGGTTTGTAGTAGCTCTTTGAAACTTGAAAAAATAAAGGAGTTCTCAGTTTTGTCTCTATGCTTTGTTTCCTCTTCAAGTAGCCGTGGCATAGACTGTGGAAAAGCACTTTCATTGAGAGGGGTTGCCAAGCATTTAGAAATAACGAGTTTCCGAAATACCAGCAAAATTTTTTCACTCAATCTTGATGATACTTGGTTGTAGGGACAAGTACAAAAATCCCACTTGGCTCACCAAATTTTGTTCTTCTGGGTTGAAGCATTCGTATACAGTAGCAGTTTTTAATTTTAGGTTTTACTCTGTTCTCTCCTATATAGATAGATGAATTTGGAACTCTAAATCCAATATGGTTCATAGTAGCTCTTTGAAACATGACAGTGTAAAGGAGTTTTCAGTTTTGTCTCTATGATTTGTTTCCGCTTCATGTAGCCCTAAGCAGAGACTGTGGAAAAGCACTTTCATTGAGAGGGGTTGCCAAGCTTCTAAGAAATAACAAGTTTCCGAATTACCAGCAAATATTTTTTCACCCAATCTTGATGATACTTGGTGGTGAAGATCGGTACACAAATCCCACTTGGCTCACCAAATTTTGTTCTTCTAGGTTGAAGCGTTGGTCTACAGTAGCAGTTATTATTTTTAGGTTTTACTCTGTTCTCTCCTATATAGATAGATGAATTTCGAACTCTAAATCCAACATGGTTTGTAGTACCTTTTTGAAACTTGACAAAATCAAGGAATTCTCAGTTTTATCTCTATGGTGTGTTTCCTCTTCAGGTAGCCCCAGGCACAGACTGTGGAAAAGCACTTTCATTGAGAGGGGTTGCCAAGCTTCTAAGAAATAACGAGTTTCCGAAATACCAGCATTATTTTTTCACCCAATCTTAATGATACTTGTTGTTTACGATCGATAAACAAATCCCACTTGACTCACCAAATTTTGTTCTTCTATGTTGAAGCGTTCGTTCTCAGTAGCAGTTTTTATTTTTAGGTTTCACTCTCTCCTCTCCTATATAGATAGATGAATTTGGAACTCTAAATCCAACATGGATTGTAGTGGCTCTTTGAAACTTGACAATATAAAGGAGTTCTCAGTATTTTCTCTATGGTTTATTTCCTCTTCAAGTAGCCCCAGGCACAAACGGAGGAAAAGCACTTTCATTGAGAGGGCTTGCCAAACTTCTTAGAAATAACGAGTTTCCGAATTACCAGCAAATATTTTTTCACCCAATCTTGATGATACTTGGTGGTGAAGATCGGTACACAAATCTCACTGGGCTCACCAAATTTTGTTCTTCTAGGTTGAAGCGTTCGTCTACAGTAGCAGTTTTTATATTTAGGTTTCACTCTGTTCACTCCTATATAGATAGATGAATTTGGAACTCTAAATCCAACATGGTTTGTAGTAGCTCTTTGAAACTTGACAAAATAAAGGAGTTCTCAGTTTTGTCTCTTTGACTTGTTTCCGCTTCAATTAGCCCAAAGCAGTGACTGTGGAAATGCACTTTCCATGAGAGGGGTTGCCAAGGTTCCAACAAATTACGAGTTTCCGAAATACGAGCAAATATTTTTTCAACCAATCTTGATGATACTTGGTGGTAATGATCAGTTCACAAATCCCACTTGGATCACCAAATTTTGTTCTTCTAGTTTGAAGCGTTCGTCTACAGTAGCAGTTTTTATGTTTAGGTTTCACTCTGTTCTCTGCTATATAGATAGATGAATTTTTTAACTCTAAATCCAACATGGTTTTTAGTGGCTCTTTGAAAATTCACAAAATAAAGGAGTTCTCTGTTTTGTCTCTATGGTTTTGTTCCTCTTTAAGTAGCCGTAGGCACAGACGGTGGATAAGCACTTTCATTGAGAGGGGTTGCCAAGCTTCCAAGAAATAACGAGTTTCCGAAATACCTGCAAATATTTTTTCACCCAATCTTGATGATACTTGGTTTTTACGATCAGTACACAAATCCCACTTGACTCACCAAATTTTGTTCTTCTAGGTTGAAGCGTTCGTTTTCAGTAGCAGTTTATTTTTAAGGTTTCACTCTCTTCTCTCCAATATTGACAGATGAATTTGGAACTCTAAATCCAACATGGTTTGTAGTAGCTCTTTGAAACTTGAACAAATAAAGGAGTTCTCAGTTTTGTCTCTATGGTTTGTTTCCTCTTCAAGTAGCCGTGGCATAGACTGTGGAAAAGCACTTTCATTGAGAGGGGTTGCCAAGCATTTAGAAATAACGAGTTTCCGAAATACCAGCAAAATTTTTTCACTCAACCTTGATGATACTTGGTGGTAAGGACAAGTACACAAATCCCACTTGGCTCACCAAATTTTGTTCTTCTGGGTTGAAGCATTCGTCTACAGTAGCAGTTTTTAATTTGAGGTTTTACTCTGTTCTCTCCTATATAGATAGATGAATTTGGAACTCTAAATCCAATATGGTTCGTAGTAGCTCTTTGAAACATGACAGTGTAAAGGAGTTTTCAGTTTTGTCTCTATGATTTGTTTCCGCTTCATGTAGCCCTAAGCAGAGACTGTGGAAAAGCACTTTCATTGAGAGGGGTTGCCAAGCTTCTAAGAAATAACAAGTTTCCGAATTACCAGCAAATATTTTTTCACCCAATCTTGATGATACTTGGTGGTGAAGATCGGTACACAAATCCCACTTGGCTCACCAAATTTTGTTCTTCTAGGTTGAAGCGTTGGTCTACAGTAGCAGTTATTATTTTTAGGTTTTGCTCTGTTCTCTCCTATATAGATAGATGAATTTCGAACTCTAAATCCAACATGGTTTGTAGTACCTTTTTGAAACTTGACAAAATCAAGGAATTCTCAGTTTTATCTCTATGGTGTGTTTCCTCTTCAGGTAGCCCCAGGCACAGACTGTGGAAAAGCACTTTCATTGAGAGGGGTTGCCAAGCTTCTAAGAAATAACGAGTTTCCGAAATACCAGCATTATTTTTTCACCCAATCTTAATGATACTTGTTGTTTACGATCGATAAACAAATCCCACTTGACTCACCAAATTTTGTTCTTCTATGTTGAAGCGTTCGTTTTCAGTAGCAGTTTTTATTTTTAGGTTTCACTCTCTCCTCTCCTATATAGATAGATGAATTTGGAACTCTAAATCCAACATGGATTGTAGTGGCTCTTTGAAACTTGACAATATAAAGGAGTTCTCAGTATTTTCTCTATGGTTTATTTCCTCTTCAAGTAGCCCCAGGCACAAACGGAGGAAAAGCACTTTCATTGAGAGGGCTTGCCAAACTTCTAAGAAATAACGAGTTTCCGAATTACCAGCAAATATTTTTTCACCCAATCTTGATGATACTTGGTGGTGAAGATCGGTACACAAATCTCACTGGGCTCACCAAATTTTGTTCTTCTAGGTTGAAGCGTTCGTCTACAGTAGCAGTTTTTATATTTAGGTTTCACTCTGTTCACTCCTATATAGATAGATGAATTTGGAACTCTAAATCCAACATGGTTTGTAGTAGCTCTTTGAAACTTGACAAAATAAAGGAGTTCTCAGTTTTGTCTCTTTGACTTGTTTCCGCTTCAATTAGCCCAAAGCAGTGACTGTGGAAATGCACTTTCCATGAGAGGGGTTGCCAAGGTTCCAACAAATTACGAGTTTCCGAAATACGAGCAAATATTTTTTCAACCAATCTTGATGATACTTGGTGGTAATGATCAGTTCACAAATCCCACTTGGATCACCAAATTTTGTTCTTCTAGTTTGAAGCGTTCGTCTACAGTAGCAGTTTTAATGTTTAGGTTTCACTCTGTTCTCTGCTATATAGATAGATGAATTTTTTAACTCTAAATCCAACATGGTTTTTAGTGGCTCTTTGAAAATTCACAAAATAAAGGAGTTCTCTGTTTTGTCTCTATGGTTTTGTTCCTCTTTAAGTAGCCGTAGGCACAGACGGTGGATAAGCACTTTCATTGAGAGGGGTTGCCAAGCTTCCAAGAAATAACGAGTTTCCGAAATACCAGCAAATATTTTTTCACCCAATCTTGATGATACTTGGTTTTTACGATCAGTACACAAATCCCACTTGACTCACCAAATTTTGTTCTTCTATGTTGAAGCGTTCGTTTTCAGTAGCAGTTTATTTTTAAGGTTTCACTCTCTTCTCTCCAATATTGACAGATGAATTTGGAACTCTAAATCCAACATGGTTTGTAGTAGCTCTTTGAAACTTGAACAAATAAAGGAGTTCTCAGTTTTGTCTCTATGGTTTGTTTCTTCTTCAAGTAGCCGTGGCATAGACTGTGGAAAAGCACTTTCATTGAGAGGGGTTGCCAAGCATTTAGAAATAACGAGTTTCCGAAATACCAGCAAAATTTTTTCACTCAACCTTGATGATACTTGGTGGTAAGGACAAGTACACAAATCCCACTTGGCTCACCAAATTTTGTTCTTCTGGGTTGAAGCATTCGTCTACAGTAGCAGTTTTTAATTTGAGGTTTTACTCTGTTCTCTCCTATATAGATAGATGAATTTGGAACTCTAAATCCAATATGGTTCGTAGTAGCTCTTTGAAACATGACAGTGTAAAGGAGTTTTCAGTTTTGTCTCTATGATTTGTTTCCGCTTCATGTAGCCCTAAGCAGAGACTGTGGAAAAGCACTTTCATTGAGAGGGGTTGCCAAGCTTCTAAGAAATAACGAGTTTCCGAATTACCAGCAAATATTTTTTCACACAACCTTGATGATACTTGGTGGTGATGATCGGTACACAAATCCCACTTGGCTCACCAAATTTTGTTCTTCTAGGTTGAAGCGTTCGTCTACAGTAGCAGTTTTTATTTTTAGGTTTTACTCTGTTCTCTCCTATATAGATCGATGAATTTGGAACTCTAAATCCAACATGGATTGTAGTGGCTCTTTGAAACTTGACAATATAATGGAGTTCTCAGTATTTTCTCTATGGTTTATTTCCTCTTCAAGTAGCCCCAGTCACAAACGGAGGAAAAGCACTTTCATTGAGAGGGGTTGCCAAACTTCTAAGAAATAACGAGTTTCCGAATTACCAGCAAATATTTTTTCACCCAATCTTGATGATACTTGGTGGTGAAGATCGGTACACAAATCTCACTGGGCTCACCAAATTTTGTTCTTCTAGGTTGAAGCGTTCGTCTACAGTAGCAGTTTTTATATTTAGGTTTCACTCTGTTCACTCCTATATAGATAGATGAATTTGGAACTCTAAATCCAATATGGTTTGTAGTAGCTCTTTGAAACTTGACAAAGTAAAGGAGTTCTCAGTTTTGTCTCTATGATTTGTTTCCGCTTCATGTAGCCCTAAGCAGAGACTGTGGAAAAGCACTTTCATTGAAAGGGGTTGCCAAGATTTCAAGAAATTACGAGTTTCCGAAAGACCAGCAGATATTTCGTCACCCAATGTTGATGATACGTGGTGCTAATGATCGGTATCCAAATCCCACTTGGCTCACCAAATTTTGTTCTTCTAGGTTGAAGCGTTCGTCTACAGTAGCAGTTTTTATATTTAGGTTTCACTCTGTTCTCTGCTATATAGATAGATGAATTTGGAACTCTAAATCCAACATGGTTTGTAGTTGCTCTTTGAAACTTGAAAAAATAAAGGAGTTCTCAGTTTTGTCTCTATGGTTTGTTTCCTCTTCAAGTAGCCCTGGCATACACTGTGGAAAAGCACTTTCATTGAGAGGGGTTGCCAAGCTTCTAAAAAATAACGAGTTTCCGAAATACCAGCAAATATTTTTTCACCCAATCATGATGATACTTGGTGGTAAGGACAAGTACACAAATCCGACTTGGCTCACTTAATTTTGTTCTTCTAGGTTGAAGCATTCGTCTACAGTAGCAGTTTTTATTTTTTAGTTTTACTCTGTTCTCTCCTATATAGATAGATGAATTTCGAACTCTAAATCCAACATGGTTTGTAGTAGCTCTTTGAAACTTGAAAAAATCAAGGAGTTCTCAGTTTTATCTCTATGGTTTGTTTCCTCTTCAGGTAGCCCCAGGCACAGACTGTGGAAAAGCACTTTCATTGAGAGGGGTTGCCAAGCTTCTAAGAAATAACGAGTTTCCGAAATACCAGCAAATATTTTTTCACCCAATCTTGATGATACTTGTTGTTTACAATCGATACACAAATCCCACTTGACTCACCAAATTTTGTTCTTCTATGTTGAAGCGTTCGTTTTCAGTAGCAGTTTTTATTTTTAGGTTAAACTCTCTCCTCTCCTATATAGATAAATGAATTTGGAACTCTAAATCCAACATGGATTGTAGTGGCTCTTTGAAACTTGACAATATAAAGGAGTTCTCAGTATTTTCTCTATGGTTTATTTCCTCTTCAAGTAGCCCCAGGCACAAACGGAGGAAAAGCACTTTCATTGAGAGGGGTTGCCAAACTTCTAAGAAATAACGAGTTTCCGAATTACCAGCAAATATTTTTTCACCCAATCTTGATGATACTTGGTGGTGAAGATCGGTACACAAATCTCACTGGGCTCACCAAATTTTGTTCTTCTAGGTTGAAGCGTTCGTCTACAGTAGCAGTTTTTATGTTTAGGTTTCACTCTGTTCTCTGCTATATAGATAGATGAATTTGGAACTCTAAATCCAACATGGTTTGTAGTGGCTCTTTGAAAATTCACAAAATAAAGGAGTTCTCTGTTTTGTCTCAATTTTTTGTTTCCTCTTCAAGTAGCCCTAGGCACAGACGGTGGATACGCAATTTCATTGACAGGAGTTGCCAAGCTTTTAAGAAATTACGATTTTCCAAAATACCAGCAAATATTTTTTCACCCAATCTTGATGATACTTGGTGTTTTTAGATCAGTACACAAATCCCACTAGACTCACCAAATTTTGTTCTTCTAGGTTGAAGCGTTCGTTTTCAGTAGCAGTTTTTTTTTTAGGTTTCACTCTCTTCTCTCCAATATAGATAGATGAATTTGGAACTCTATCCAACATGGTTTGTAGTAGCTCTTTGAAACTTGAAAAAATAAAGGAGTTCTCAGTTTTGTCTCTATGGTTTGTTTCTTCTTCAAGTAGCCGTGGCATAGACTGTGGAAAAGCACTTTCATTGAGAGGGGTTGCCAAGCTTCTAAGAAATAACGAGTTTCCGAAATACCAGCAAACATTTTTTCACGCAATCTTGATGACACTTGGTGGTAAGGACAAGTACACAAATCCCACTTGGCTCACCAAATTTTGTTCTTCTAGGTTGAATCATTCGTCTACAGTAGCAGTTTTTATTTTTAGGTTTTACTCTGTTCTCTCCTATATAGATAGATGAATTTGGAACTCTAAATCCAATATGGTTTGTAGTAGCTCTTTGAAACTTGACAGTGTAAAGGAGTTTTCAGTTTTGTCTCTATGATTTGTTTCCGCTTCATGTAGCCCTAAGCAGAGACTGTGGAACAGCACTTTCATTGAGAGGGGTTGCCAAGCTTCTAAGAAATAACGAATTTTGGAAATACCAGCAAATATTTTTAACCCAATCTTGATGATACTTGGTGGTGAAGATCGGTACACAAATCCCACTTGGCTCACCAAATTTTGTTCTTCTAGGTTGAAGCGTTCGTCTACAGTAGCAGTTTTTATATTTAGGTTTCACTCTGTTCGCTCCTATATAGATAGATGAATTTGGAACTCTAAATCCAATATGGTTTGTAGTAGCTCTTTGAAACTTGAAAAAGTAAAGGAGTTCTCAGTTTTGTCTCTATGATTTGTTTCCGCTTCATGTAGCCCTAAGAAGAGACGGTGGAAAAGCACTTTCATTGAAAGGGGTTGCCAAGCTTCCAAGAAATTACGAGTTTCCGAAATACCAGCAAATATTCTGTCACCCAATGTTGATGATACGTGGTGCTAATGATCGGTATCCAAATCCCACTTGGCTCACCAAATTTTGTCCTTCTTTGTTGAAGCATTCGTCAACAGTAGGAGTTTTTATATTTAGGTTTCACTCTGTTCTCTGCTATATAGATAGATGAATTTGGAACTCTAAATCCAACATGGTTTGTAGTAGCTCTTTGAAAGTTGACAAAATAAAGGAGTTCTCAGTTATTTCTCTATGGTTTGTTTCCTCTTCAATTAGCCCAACGCACAGACTGTGGAAAAGCACTTTCATTGAGAGGGGTTGCCAAGCTTCTAAGAAATAACGAGTTTCCGAAATACCAGCAAATATTTTTTCACCCATTCTTGATGATACCTGTTGGTGATGATCAGTACACATATCCCACTTGGCTCACCAAATTTTGTTCTTCTAGGTTGAAGCGTTCGTCTACAGGAGCAATTTTTATATTTAGGTTTCACTCTGTTCTCTCCTATATAAATAGATGAATTTGGAACTCTAAATCCAATATGGTTTGTAGTAGTTCTTTGAAACTTGACAAAGTAAAGGAGTTCTCAGTTTTGTCTCTATGATTTGTTACCGATTCATGTAGCCCTAAGCAGACACTGTGGGAAAGCACTTTCATTGAAAGGGTTTGCCAAGCTTCCAAGAAATTACGAATTTCCCAAATACCAGCAAATATTTTTTTCACCCAATGTTGATGATACGTGGTGGTAATGATCGTTACACAATACTCACTTGGCTCCCCAAATTTTGTTCTTTTAGGTTGAAGCGTTCGTCTACAGTAGCAGTTTTTATATTTCGGTTTTACTCTGTTCTCTCCTATATAGATAGATGAATTTGGAACTCTAAATCCAACATGGTTTGTAGTAGCTCTTTGAAACTTGACAAAATAATGGAGTTCCCAGTTTTTTCTCTATGGTTTGTTTCCTCTTCAAGTAGCCCTAGGCGCAGATTGTGTAAAAGCACTTTCATTGAGAGGGTTTGCCAAGCTTCTAAGAAATTACGAGATTCCGAAATACTAGCAAATATTTTTTCACCCAATCTTGATGATATTTGGTGATAATGATCAGTACACAAGTCCCACTTGGCTCACCAAATTTTGTTCTTCTAGTTTGAAGCGTTCGTCTACAGTAGCAGTTTTTATTATTAGGTTTCACTCTGTTCTCTCCTATATAGATAGATGAATTTGGAACTCTAAATCCAACATGGTTTGTAGTAGCTCTTTGAAACTTGACAAAATAAAGGAGTTCTCATTTTTGTCTCTTTGATTTGTTTCCGCTTCAAGTAGCCCAAAGCAGTGACTGTGAAAATGCACTTTCCTTGAGAGGGGTTGCCAAGGTTCCAACAAATTACGAGTTTCCGAAATACGAGCAAATATTTTTTCAACCAATCTTGATGATACTTGGTGGTAATGATCAGTTCACAAATCCCACTTGGAACACCAAATTTTGTTCTTCTAGGTTGAAGCGTTCATTTTCAGTAGCAGTTTTTTTTTAGGTTTCACTCTCTTCTCTCCAATATAGATTTATGAATTTGGAACTCTAAATCCAACATGGTTTTTAGTGGCTCCTTGAAAATTCACATAATAAAGGAGTTCTCTCTTTTGTCTCTATGGTTTTTTTCCTCTTTAAGTAGCCGTAGGCACAGACAGTGGATAAGCACTTTCATTGAGAGGGGTTGCCAAGCTTCTAAGAAATAACGAGTTTAAGAAATACCAGCAAATATTTTTTCACCCAATCTTGATGATACTTGGTTTTTACGATCAGTACAAAAATCCCACTTGACTCACCAAATTTTGTTCTTCTATGTTGAAGCGTTCGTTTTCAATAGCAGTTTATTTTTAAGGTTTCACTCTCTTCTCTCCAATATTGATAGATGAATTTGGAACTCTAAATCCAACATGGATTGTAGTGGCTCTTTGAAACTTGACAATATAAAGGAGTTCTCTGTATTTTCTCTATGGTTTATTTCCTCTTCAAGTAGCCCCAGGCACAAACGGAGGAAAAGCACTTTCATTGAGAGGGGTTGCCAAACTTCTAAGAAATAACGAGTTTCCGAATTACCAGCAAATATTTTTTCACCCAATCTTGATGATACTTGGTGGTGAAGATCGGTACACAAATCTCACTGGGCTCACCAAATTTTGTTCTTCTAGGTTGAAGCGTTCGTCTACAGTAGCAGTTTTTATGTTTAGGTTTCACTCTATTCTCTGCTATATAGATAGATGAATTTGGAACTCTATATCCAACATGGTTTGTAGTGGCTCTTTGAAAATTCACAAAATAAAGGAGTGCTCTGTTTTGTCTCTATTTTTTGTATCTTCTTCAAGTAGCCATAGTCACAGACGGTGGATACGCAATTTCATTGACAGGGGTTGCCAAGCTTTTAAGAAATTACGAGTTTCCAAAATACCAGCAAATATTTTTTCACCCAATCTTGATGATACTTGGTGTTTTTAGATCAGTACACAAATCCCACTAGACTCACCAAATTTTGTTCTTCTAGGTTGAAGCGTTCGTTTTCAGTAGCAGTTTTTTTTTTAGGTTTCACTCTCTTCTCTCCAATATAGATAGATGAATTTGGAACTCTATCCAACATGGTTTGTAGTAGCTCTTTGAAACTTGAAAAAATAAAGGAGTTCTCAGTTTTGTCTCTATGGTGTGTTTCCTCTTCAAGTAGCCGTGGCATAGACTGTGGAAAAGCACTTTCATTGAGAGGGGTTGCCAAGCATTTAGAAATAATGAGTTTCCGATATACCAGCAAAATTTTTTCACTCAATCTTGATGATACTTGGTGGTAAGGACAAGTACACAAATCCCACTTGGCTCACCAAATTTTGTTCTTCTGGGTTGAAGCATTCGTCTACAGTAGCAGTTTTTAATTTTAGGTTTTACTCTGTTCTCTCCTATATAGATAGATGAATTTGGAACTCTAAATCCAATATGGTTCGTAGTAGCTCTTTGAAACATGACAGTGTAAAGGAGTTCTCTGTTTTGTCTCTATGATTTGTTACCGATTCATGTAGCCCTAAGCAGAGACTGTGGGAAAGCACTTTCATTGAAAGGGTTTGCCAAGCTTCCAAGAAATTACGAATTTCCCAAATACCAGCAAATATTTTTTTCACCCAATGTTGATGATACGTGGTGGTAATGATCGTTACACAATACTCACTTGGCTCCCCAAATTTTGTTCTTTTAGGTTGAAGCGTTCGTCTACAGTAGCAGTTTTTATATTTCGGTTTTACTCTGTTCTCTCCTATATAGATAGATGAATTTGGAACTCTAAATCCAACATGGTTTGTAGTAGCTCTTTGAAAGTTGACAAAATAATGGAGTTCCCAGTTTTTTCTCTATGGTTTGTTTCCTCTTCAAGTAGCCCTAGGCGCAGATTGTGTAAAAGCACTTTCATTGAGAGGGTTTGCCAAGCTTCTAAGAAATTACGAGATTCCGAAATACTAGCAAATATTTTTTCACCCAATCTTGATGATATTTGGTGATAATGATCAGTACACAAGTCCCACTTGGCTCACCAAATTTTGTTCTTCTAGTTTGAAGCGTTCGTCTACAGTAGCAGTTTTTATTATTAGGTTTCACTCTGTTCTCTCCTATATAGATAGATGAATTTGGAACTCTAAATCCAACATGGTTTGTAGTAGCTCTTTGAAACTTGACAAAATAAAGGAGTTCTCAGTTTTGTCTCTTTGATTTGTTTCCGATTCAAGTAGCCCAAAGCAGTGACTGTGGAAATGCACTTTCCTTGAGAGGGGTTGCCAAGGTTCCAACAAATTACGAGTTTCCAAAATACGAGCAAATATTTTCTCAACCAATCTTGATGATACTTGGTGGTAATGATCAGTTCACAAATCCCACTTGGATCACCAAATTTTGTTCTTCTAGTTTGTAGCTTTCTTCTACAGTAGCAGTTTTTATGTTTAGGTTTCACTCTGTTCTCTGCTATATAGATAGATGAATTTGGAACTCTAAATCCAACCTGGTTTGTAGTGGCTCTTTGAAAATTCACAAAATAAAGGAGTTCTCTGTTTTGTCTCTATGTTTTTTTTCCTCTTTAAGTAGCCGTAGGCACAGACGGTGGATAAGCACTTTCATTGAGAGGGGTTGCCAAGCTTCCAAGAAATAACGAGTTTCCGAAATACCAGCAAATATTTTTTCACCCAATCTTGATGATACTTGGTTTTTACGATCAGTACACAAATCCCACTTGACTCACCAAATTTTGTTCTTCTATGTTGAAGCGTTTGTTTTCAGTAGCAGTTTATTTTTAAGGTTTCACTCTCTTCTCTCCAATATTGATAGATGAATTTGGAACTCTAAATCCAACATGGTTTGTAGTAGCTCTTTGAAACTTGAAAAAATAAAGGAGTTCTCAGTTTTGTCTCTATGGTTTGTTTCCTCTTCAAGTAGCCGTGGCATAGACTGTGGAAAAGCACGTTCATTGAGAGGGGTTGCCAAGCATTTAGAAATAACGAATTTCCGAAATACCAGCAAAATTTTTTCACTCAATCTTGATGATACTTGGTGGTAAGGACAAGTACACAAATCCCACTTGGCTCACCAAATTTTGTTCTTCTGGGTTGAAGCATTCGTCTACAGTAGCAGTTTTTAATTTTAGGTTTTACTCTGTTCTCTCCTATATAGATAGATGAATTTGGAACTCTAAATCCAATATGGTTCGTAGTAGCTCTTTGAAACATGACAGTGTAAAGGAGTTTTCAGTTTTGTCTCTATGATTTGTTTCCGCTTCATGTAGCCCTAAGCAGAGACTGTGGAAAAGCACTTTCATTGAGAGGGGTTGCCAAGCTTCTAAGAAATAACAAGTTCCCGAATTACCAGCAAATATTTTTTCACCCAATCTTGATGATACTTGGTGGTGAAGATCGGTACACAAATCCCACTTGGCTCACCAAATTTTGTTCTTCTAGGTTGAAGCGTTCGTCTACAGTAGCAGTTTTTATTTTTAGGTTTTACTCTGTTCTCTCCTATATAGATAGATGAATTTCGAACTCTAAATCCAACATGGTTTGTAGTAGCTCTTTGAAACTTGACAAAATCAAGGAATTCTCAGTTTTATCTCTATGGTGTGTTTCCTCTTCAGGTAGCCCCAGGCACAGACTGTGGAAAAGCACTTTCATTGAGAGGGGTTGCCAAGCTTCTAAGAAATAACGAGTTTCCGAAATACCAGCAAATATTTTTTCACCCAATCTTGATGATACTTGTTGTTTACGATCGATACACAAATCCCACTTGACTCACCAAATTTTGTTCTTCTATGTTGAAGTGTTCGTTTTCCGTAGCAGTTTTTATTTTTAGGTTTCACTGTCTCCTCTCCTATATAGATAGATGAATTTGGAACTCTAAATCCAACATGGATTGTAGTGGCTCTTTGAAACTTGACAATATAAAGGAGTTCTCAGTATTTTCTCTATGGTTTATTTCCTCTTCAAGTAGCCCCAGGCACAAACGGAGGAAAAGCACTTTCATTGAGAGGGGTTGCCAAACTTCTAAGAAATAACGAGTTTCCGAATTACCAGCAAATATTTTTTCACCCAATCTTGATGATACTTGGTGGTGAAGATCGGTACACAAATCTCACTGGGCTCACCAAATTTTGTTCTTCTAGGTTGAAGCGTTCGTCTACAGTAGCAGTTTTTATATTTAGGTTTCACTCTGTTCAGTCCTATATAGATAGATGAATTTGGAACTCTAAATCCAACATGGTTTGTAGTAGCTCTTTGAAACTTGACAAAATAAAGGAGTTCTCAGTTTTGTCTCTTTGACTTGTTTCCGCTTCAATTAGCCCAAAGCAGTGACTGTGGAAATGCACTTTCCATGAGAGAGGTTGCCAAGGTTCCAAAAAATTACGAGTTTCCGAAATACGAGCAAATATTTTTTCAACCAATCTTGATGATACTTGGTGATAATGATCAGTTCACAAATCCCACTTGGATCACCAAATTTTGTTCTTCTAGTTTGAAGCGTTCGTCTACAGTAGCAGTTTTTATGTTTAGGTTTCACTCTGTTCTCTGCTATATAGATAGATGAATTTGGAACTCTAAATCCAACATGGTTTTTAGTGGCTCTTTGAAAATTCACAAAATAAAGGAGTTCTCTGTTTTGTCTCTATGGTTTTTTTCCTCTTTAAGTAGCCGTAGGCACAGACGGTGGATAAGCACTTTCATTGAGAGGGGTTGCCAAGCTTCCAAGAAATAACGAGTTTCCGAAATACCAGCAAATATTTTTTCACCCAATCTTGATGGTACTTGGTTTTTACGATCAGTACACAAATCCCACTTGACTCACCAAATTTTGTTCTTCTATGTTGAAGCGTTCGTTTTCAGTAGCAGTTTATTTTTAAGGTTTCACTCTCTTCTCTCCAATATTGATAGATGAATTTGGAACTCTAAATCCAACATGGTTTGTAGTAGCTCTTTGAAACTTTAAAAAATAAAGGAGTTCTCAGTTTTGTCTCTATGGGTTGTTTCCTCTTCAAGTAGCCGTGGCATAGACTGTGGAAAAGCACTTTCATTGAGAGGGGTTGCCAAGCATTTAGAAATAACGAGTTTCCGATATACCAGCAAAATTTTTTCACTCAATCTTGATGATACTTGGTGGTAAGGACAAGTACACAAATCCCACTTGGCTCACCAAATTTTGTTCTTCTGGGTTGAAGCATTCGTCTACAGTAGCAGTTTTTAATTTTAGGTTTTACTCTGTTCTCTCCTATATAGATAGATGAATTTGGAACTCTAAATCCAATATGGTTCGTAGTAGCTCTTTGAAACATGACAGTGTAAAGGAGTTCTCTGTTTTGTCTCTATGATTTGTTACCGATTCATGTAGCCCTAAGCAGAGACTGTGGGAAAGCACTTTCATTGAAAGGGTTTGCCAAGCTTCCAAGAAATTACGAATTTCCCAAATACCAGCAAATATTTTTTTCACCCAATGTTGATGATACGTGGTTTTAATGATCGTTACACAATACTCACTTGGCTCCCCAAATTTTGTTCTTTTAGGTTGAAGCGTTCGTCTACAGTAGCAGTTTTTATATTTCGGTTTTACTCTGTTCTCTCCTATATAGATAGATGAATTTGGAACTCTAAATCCAACATGGTTTGTAGTAGCTCTTTGAAAGTTGACAAAATAATGGAGTTCCCAGTTTTTTCTCTATGGTTTGTTTCCTCTTCAAGTAGCCCTAGGCGCAGATTGTGTAAAAGCACTTTCATTGAGAGGGTTTGCCAAGCTTCTAAGAAATTACGAGATTCCGAAATACTAGCAAATATTTTTTCACCCAATCTTGATGATATTTGGTGATAATGATCAGTACACAAGTCCCACTTGGCTCACCAAATTTTGTTCTTCTAGTTTGAAGCGTTCGTCTACAGTAGCAGTTTTTATTATTAGGTTTTACTCTGTTCTCTCCTATATAGATAGATGAATTTGGAACTCTAAATCCAACATGGTTTGTAGTAGCTCTTTGAAACTTGACAAAATAAAGGAGTTCTCAGTTTTGTCTCTTTGATTTGTTTCCGATTCAAGTAGCCCAAAGCAGTGACTGTGGAAATGCACTTTCCTTGAGAGGGGTTGCCAAGGTTCCAACAAATTACGAGTTTCCAAAATACGAGCAAATATTTTCTCAACCAATCTTGATGATACTTGGTGGTAATGATCAGTTCACAAATCCCACTTGGATCACCAAAGTTTGTTCTTCTAGTTTGAAGCGTTCGTCTACAGTAGCAGTTTTTATGTTTAGGTTTCACTCTGTTCTCTGCTATATAGATAGATGAATTTGGAACTCTAAATCCAACCTGGTTTGTAGTGGCTCTTTGAAAATTCACAAAATAAAGGAGTTCTCTGTTTTGTCTCTATGTTTTTTTTCCTCTTTAAGTAGCCGTAGGCACAGACGGTGGATAAGCACTTTCATTGAGAGGGGTTGCCAAGCTTCCAAGAAATAACGAGTTTCCGAAATACCAGCAAATATTTTTTCACCCAATCTTGATGATACTTGGTTTTTACGATCAGTACACAAATCCCACTTGACTCACCAAATTTTGTTCTTCTATGTTGAAGCGTTTGTTTTCAGTAGCAGTTTATTTTTAAGGTTTCACTCTCTTCTCTCCAATATTGATAGATGAATTTGGAACTCTAAATCCAACATGGTTTGTAGTAGCTCTTTGAAACTTGAAAAAATAAAGGAGTTCTCAGTTTTGTCTCTATGGTTTGTTTCCTCTTCAAGTAGCCGTGGCATAGACTGTGGAAAAGCACGTTCATTGAGAGGGGTTGCCAAGCATTTAGAAATAACGAATTTCCGAAATACCAGCAAAATTTTTTCACTCAATCTTGATGATACTTGGTGGTAAGGACAAGTACACAAATCCCACTTGGCTCACCAAATTTTGTTCTTCTGGGTTGAAGCATTCGTCTACAGTAGCAGTTTTTAATTTTAGGTTTTACTCTGTTCTCTCCTATATAGATAGATGAATTTGGAACTCTAAATCCAATATGGTTCGTAGTAGCTCTTTGAAACATGACAGTGTAAAGGAGTTTTCAGTTTTGTCTCTATGATTTGTTTCCGCTTCATGTAGCCCTAAGCAGAGACTGTGGAAAAGCACTTTCATTGAGAGGGGTTGCCAAGCTTCTAAGAAATAACAAGTTCCCGAATTACCAGCAAATATTTTTTCACCCAATCTTGATGATACTTGGTGGTGAAGATCGGTACACAAATCCCACTTGGCTCACCAAATTTTGTTCTTCTAGGTTGAAGCGTTCGTCTACAGTAGCAGTTTTTATTTTTAGGTTTTACTCTGTTCTCTCCTATATAGATAGATGAATTTCGAACTCTAAATCCAACATGGTTTGTAGTAGCTCTTTGAAACTTGACAAAATCAAGGAATTCTCAGTTTTATCTCTATGGTGTGTTTCCTCTTCAGGTAGCCCCAGGCACAGACTGTGGAAAAGCACTTTCATTGAGAGGGGTTGCCAAGCTTCTAAGAAATAACGAGTTTCCGAAATACCAGCAAATATTTTTTCACCCAATCTTGATGATACTTGTTGTTTACGATCGATACACAAATCCCACTTGACTCACCAAATTTTGTTCTTCTATGTTGAAGTGTTCGTTTTCCGTAGCAGTTTTTATTTTTAGGTTTCACTGTCTCCTCTCCTATATAGATAGATGAATTTGGAACTCTAAATCCAACATGGATTGTAGTGGCTCTTTGAAACTTGACAATATAAAGGAGTTCTCAGTATTTTCTCTATGGTTTATTTCCTCTTCAAGTAGCCCCAGGCACAAACGGAGGAAAAGCACTTTCATTGAGAGGGGTTGCCAAACTTCTAAGAAATAACGAGTTTCCGAATTACCAGCAAATATTTTTTCACCCCAATCTTGATGATACTTGGTGGTGAAGATCGGTACACAAATCTCACTGGGCTCACCAAATTTTGTTCTTCTAGGTTGAAGCGTTCGTCTACAGTAGCAGTTTTTATATTTAGGTTTCACTCTGTTCAGTCCTATATAGATAGATGAATTTGGAACTCTAAATCCAACATGGTTTGTAGTAGCTCTTTGAAACTTGACAAAATAAAGGAGTTCTCAGTTTTGTCTCTTTGACTTGTTTCCGCTTCAATTAGCCCAAAGCAGTGACTGTGGAAATGCACTTTCCATGAGAGAGGTTGCCAAGGTTCCAAAAAATTACGAGTTTCCGAAATACGAGCAAATATTTTTTCAACCAATCTTGATGATACTTGGTGATAATGATCAGTTCACAAATCCCACTTGGATCACCAAATTTTGTTCTTCTAGTTTGAAGCGTTCGTCTACAGTAGCAGTTTTTATGTTTAGGTTTCACTCTGTTCTCTGCTATATAGATAGATGAATTTGGAACTCTAAATCCAACATGGTTTTTAGTGGCTCTTTGAAAATTCACAAAATAAAGGAGTTCTCTGTTTTGTCTCTATGGTTTTTTTCCTCTTTAAGTAGCCGTAGGCACAGACGGTGGATAAGCACTTTCATTGAGAGGGGTTGCCAAGCTTCCAAGAAATAACGAGTTTCCGAAATACCAGCAAATATTTTTTCACCCAATCTTGATGGTACTTGGTTTTTACGATCAGTACACAAATCCCCCTTGACTCACCAAATTTTGTTCTTCTATGTTGAAGCGTTCGTTTTCAGTAGCAGTTTATTTTTAAGGTTTCACTCTCTTCTCTCCAATATTGATAGATGAATTTGGAACTCTAAATCCAACATGGTTTGTAGTAGCTCTTTGAAACTTTAAAAAATAAAGGAGTTCTCAGTTTTGTCTCTATGGTTTGTTTCCTCTTCAAGTAGCCGTGGCATAGACTGTGGAAAAGCACTTTCATTGAGAGGGGTTGCCAAGCATTTAGAAATAACGAGTTTCCGATATACCAGCAAAATTTTTTCACTCAATCTTGATGATACTTGGTGGTAAGGACAAGTACACAAATCCCACTTGGCTCACCAAATTTTGTTCTTCTGGGTTGAAGCATTCGTCTACAGTAGCAGTTTTTAATTTTAGGTTTTACTCTGTTCTCTCCTATATAGATAGATGAATTTGGAACTCTAAATCCAATATGGTTCGTAGTAGCTCTTTGAAACATGACAGTGTAAAGGAGTTCTCTGTTTTGTCTCTATGATTTGTTACCGATTCATGTAGCCCTAAGCAGAGACTGTGGGAAAGCACTTTCATTGAAAGGGTTTGCCAAGCTTCCAAGAAATTACGAATTTCCCAAATACCAGCAAATATTTTTTTCACCCAATGTTGATGATACGTGGTTTTAATGATCGTTACACAATACTCACTTGGCTCCCCAAATTTTGTTCTTTTAGGTTGAAGCGTTCGTCTACAGTAGCAGTTTTTATATTTCGGTTTTACTCTGTTCTCTCCTATATAGATAGATGAATTTGGAACTCTAAATCCAACATGGTTTGTAGTAGCTCTTTGAAAGTTGACAAAATAATGGAGTTCCCAGTTTTTTCTCTATGGTTTGTTTCCTCTTCAAGTAGCCCTAGGCGCAGATTGTGTAAAAGCACTTTCATTGAGAGGGTTTGCCAAGCTTCTAAGAAATTACGAGATTCCGAAATACTAGCAAATATTTTTTCACCCAATCTTGATGATATTTGGTGATAATGATCAGTACACAAGTCCCACTTGGCTCACCAAATTTTGTTCTTCTAGTTTGAAGCGTTCGTCTACAGTAGCAGTTTTTATTATTAGGTTTCACTCTGTTCTCTCCTATATAGATAGATGAATTTGGAACTCTAAATCCAACATGGTTTGTAGTAGCTCTTTGAAACTTGACAAAGTAAAGGAGTTCTCAGTTTTGTCTCTTTGATTTGTTTCCGATTCAAGTAGCCCAAAGCAGTGACTGTGGAAATGCACTTTCCTTGAGAGGGGTTGCCAAGGTTCCAACAAATTACGAGTTTCCAAAATACGAGCAAATATTTTCTCAACCAATCTTGATGATACTTGGTGGTAATGATCAGTTCACAAATCCCACTTGGATCACCAAATTTTGTTCTTCTAGTTTGAAGCGTTCGTCTACAGTAGCAGTTTTTATGTTTAGGTTTCACTCTGTTCTCTGCTATATAGATAGATGAATTTGGAACTCTAAATCCAACCTGGTTTGTAGTGGCTCTTTGAAAATTCACAAAATAAAGGAGTTCTCTGTTTTGTCTCTATGTTTTTTTTCCTCTTTAAGTAGCCGTAGGCACAGACGGTGGATAAGCACTTTCATTGAGAGGGGTTGCCAAGCTTCCAAGAAATAACGAGTTTCCGAAATACCAGCAAATATTTTTTCACCCAATCTTGATGATACTTGGTTTTTACGATCAGTACACAAATCCCACTTGACTCACCAAATTTTGTTCTTCTATGTTGAAGCGTTTGTTTTCAGTAGCAGTTTATTTTTAAGGTTTCACTCTCTTCTCTCCAATATTGATAGATGAATTTGGAACTCTAAATCCAACATGGTTTGTAGTAGCTCTTTGAAACTTGAAAAAATAAAGGAGTTCTCAGTTTTGTCTCTATGGTTTGTTTCCTCTTCAAGTAGCCGTGGCATAGACTGTGGAAAAGCACGTTCATTGAGAGGGGTTGCCAAGCATTTAGAAATAACGAATTTCCGAAATACCAGCAAAATTTTTTCACTCAATCTTGATGATACTTGGTGGTAAGGACAAGTACACAAATCCCACTTGGCTCACCAAATTTTGTTCTTCTGGGTTGAAGCATTCGTCTACAGTAGCAGTTTTTAATTTTAGGTTTTACTCTGTTCTCTCCTATATAGATAGATGAATTTGGAACTCTAAATCCAATATGGTTCGTAGTAGCTCTTTGAAACATGACAGTGTAAAGGAGTTTTCAGTTTTGTCTCTATGATTTGTTTCCGCTTCATGTAGCCCTAAGCAGAGACTGTGGAAAAGCACTTTCATTGAGAGGGGTTGCCAAGCTTCTAAGAAATAACAAGTTCCCGAATTACCAGCAAATATTTTTTCACCCAATCTTGATGATACTTGGTGGTGAAGATCGGTACACAAATCCCACTTGGCTCACCAAATTTTGTTCTTCTAGGTTGAAGCGTTCGTCTACAGTAGCAGTTTTTATTTTTAGGTTTTACTCTGTTCTCTCCTATATAGATAGATGAATTTCGAACTCTAAATCCAACATGGTTTGTAGTAGCTCTTTGAAACTTGACAAAATCAAGGAATTCTCAGTTTTATCTCTATGGTGTGTTTCCTCTTCAGGTAGCCCAGGCACAGACTGTGGAAAAGCACTTTCATTGAGAGGGGTTGCCAAGCTTCTAAGAAATAACGAGTTTCCGAAATACCAGCAAATATTTTTTCACCCAATCTTGATGATACTTGTTGTTTACGATCGATACACAAATCCCACTTGACTCACCAAATTTTGTTCTTCTATGTTGAAGTGTTCGTTTTCCGTAGCAGTTTTTATTTTTAGGTTTCACTGTCTCCTCTCCTATATAGATAGATGAATTTGGAACTCTAAATCCAACATGGATTGTAGTGGCTCTTTGAAACTTCACAATATAAAGGAGTTCTCAGTATTTTCTCTATGGTTTATTTCCTCTTCAAGTAGCCCCAGGCACAAACGGAGGAAAAGCACTTTCATTGAGAGGGGTTGCCAAACTTCTAAGAAATAACGAGTTTCCGAATTACCAGCAAATATTTTTTCACCCAATCTTGATGATACTTGGTGGTGAAGATCGGTACACAAATCTCACTGGGCTCACCAAATTTTGTTCTTCTAGGTTGAAGCGTTCGTCTACAGTAGCAGTTTTTATATTTAGGTTTCACTCTGTTCAGTCCTATATAGATAGATGAATTTGGAACTCTAAATCCAACATGGTTTGTAGTAGCTCTTTGAAACTTGACAAAATAAAGGAGTTCTCAGTTTTGTCTCTTTGACTTGTTTCCGCTTCAATTAGCCCAAAGCAGTGACTGTGGAAATGCACTTTCCATGAGAGAGGTTGCCAAGGTTCCAAAAAATTACGAGTTTCCGAAATACGAGCAAATATTTTTTCAACCAATCTTGATGATACTTGGTGATAATGATCAGTTCACAAATCCCACTTGGATCACCAAATTTTGTTCTTCTAGTTTGAAGCGTTCGTCTACAGTAGCAGTTTTTATGTTTAGGTTTCACTCTGTTCTCTGCTATATAGATAGATGAATTTGGAACTCTAAATCCAACATGGTTTTTAGTGGCTCTTTGAAAATTCACAAAATAAAGGAGTTCTCTGTTTTGTCTCTATGGTTTTTTTCCTCTTTAAGTAGCCGTAGGCACAGACGGTGGATAAGCACTTTCATTGAGAGGGGTTGCCAAGCTTCCAAGAAATAACGAGTTTCCGAAATACCAGCAAATATTTTTTCACCCAATCTTGATGGTACTTGGTTTTTACGATCAGTACACAAATCCCACTTGACTCACCAAATTTTGTTCTTCTATGTTGAAGCATTCGTTTTCAGTAGCAGTTTATTTTTAAGGTTTCACTCTCTTCTCTCCAATATTGATAGATGAATTTGGAACTCTAAATCCAACATGGTTTGTAGTAGCTCTTTGAAACTTTAAAAAATAAAGGAGTTCTCAGTTTTGTCTCTATGGTTTGTTTCCTCTTCAAGTAGCCGTGGCATAGACTGTGGAAAAGCACTTTCATTGAGAGGGGTTGCCAAGCATTTAGAAATAACGAGTTTCCGATATACCAGCAAAATTTTTTCACTCAATCTTGATGATACTTGGTGGTAAGGACAAGTACACAAATCCCACTTGGCTCACCAAATTTTGTTCTTCTGGGTTGAAGCATTCGTCTACAGTAGCAGTTTTTAATTTTAGGTTTTACTCTGTTCTCTCCTATATAGATAGATGAATTTGGAACTCTAAATCCAATATGGTTCGTAGTAGCTCTTTGAAACATGACAGTGTAAAGGAGTTCTCTGTTTTGTCTCTATGATTTGTTACCGATTCATGTAGCCCTAAGCAGAGACTGTGGGAAAGCACTTTCATTGAAAGGGTTTGCCAAGCTTCCAAGAAATTACGAATTTCCCAAATACCAGCAAATATTTTTTTCACCCAATGTTGATGATACGTGGTTTTAATGATCGTTACACAATACTCACTTGGCTCCCCAAATTTTGTTCTTTTAGGTTGAAGCGTTCGTCTACAGTAGCAGTTTTTATATTTCGGTTTTACTCTGTTCTCTCCTATATAGATAGATGAATTTGGAACTCTAAATCCAACATGGTTTGTAGTAGCTCTTTGAAAGTTGACAAAATAATGGAGTTCCCAGTTTTTTCTCTATGGTTTGTTTCCTCTTCAAGTAGCCCTAGGCGCAGATTGTGTAAAAGCACTTTCATTGAGAGGGTTTGCCAAGCTTCTAAGAAATTACGAGATTCCGAAATACTAGCAAATATTTTTTCACCCAATCTTGATGATATTTGGTGATAATGATCAGTACACAAGTCCCACTTGGCTCACCAAATTTTGTTCTTCTAGTTTGAAGCGTTCGTCTACAGTAGCAGTTTTTATTATTAGGTTTCACTCTGTTCTCTCCTATATAGATAGATGAATTTGGAACTCTAAATCCAATATGGTTCGTAGTAGCTCTTTGAAACATGACAGTGTAAAGGAGTTTTCAGTTTTGTCTCTATGATTTGTTTCCGCTTCATGTAGCCCTAAGCAGAGACTGTGGAAAAGCACTTTCATTGAGAGGGGTTGCCAAGCTTCTAAGAAATAACAAGTTCCCGAATTACCAGCAAATATTTTTTCACCCAATCTTGATGATACTTGGTGGTGAAGATCGGTACACAAATCCCACTTGGCTCACCAAATTTTGTGCTTCTAGGTTGAAACGTTCGTCTACAGTAGCAGTTTTTATTTTTATGTTTTACTCTGTCCTCTCATATATAGATAGATGAATTTCGAACTCTAAATCCAACATGGTTTGTAGTAGCTTTTTGAAACTTGACAAAATCAAGGAGTTCTCATTTTATCTCTATGGTTTGTTTCCTCTTCAGGTAGCCCCAGGCACAGACTGTGGAAAAGCACTTTTCATTGAGAGGGGTTGCCAAGCTTCTAAGAAATTACGAGATTCTGAAATACTAGCAAATATTTTTTCACCCAATCTGATGATATTTGGTGATAATGATCAGTACACAAGTCCCACTTGGCTCACCAAATTTTGTTCTTCTAGTTTGAAGCGTTCGTCTACAGTAGCAGTTTTTATTATTAGGTTTCACTCTGTTCTCTCCTATATAGATAGATGAATTTGGAACTCTAAATCCAACATGGTTTGTAGTAGCTCTTTGAAACTTGACAAAATAAAGGAGTTCTCAGTTTTGTCTCTTTGATTTGTTTCCACTTCAAGTAGCCCAAAGCAGTGACTGTGGAAATGCACTTTCCATGAGAGGGGTTGCCAAGGTTGCAACAAATTACGAGTTTCCGAAATACGAGCAAATATTTTTTCACGCAATCTTGATGACACTTGGTGGTAAGGACAAGTACTCAAATCCCACTTGGCTCACCAAATTTTGTTCTTCTAGGTTGAAGCATTCGTCTACAGTAGCAGTTTTTATTTTTAGGTTTTACTCTGTTCTCGCCTATATAGATAGATGAATTTGGAACTCTAAATCCAATATGGTTTGTAGTAGCTCTTTGAAACTTGACAGTGTAAAGGAGTTTTCAGTTTTGTCTCTATGATTTGTTTCCGCCTCATGTAGCCCTAAGCAGAGACTGTGGAAAAGCACTTTCATTGAGAGGGGTTGCCAAGCTTCTAAGAAATAACGAGTTTCCGAATTACCAGCAAATATTTTTTCACCCAATCTTGATGATACTTGGTGGTGAAGATCAGTACACAAATCCCACTTGGCTCACCAAATTTTGTGCTTCTAGGTTGAAGCGTTCGTCTACAGTAGCAGTTTTTATTTTTAGGTTTTACTCTGTTCTCTCCTATATAGATAGATGAATTTCGAACTCTAAATCCAACATGGTTTGTAGTAGCTTTTTGAAACTTGACAAAATCAAGGAGTTCTCATTTTATCTCTATGGTTTGTTTCCTCTTCAGGTAGCCCCAGGCACAGACTGTGGAAAAGCACTTTCATTGAGAGGGTTTGCCAAGCTTCTAAGAAATTACGAGATTCTGAAATACTAGCAAATATTTTTTCACCCAATCTTGATGATATTTGGTGATAATGATCAGTACACAAGTCCCACTAGGCTCACCAAATTTTGTTCTTCTAGTTTGAAGCGTTCGTCTACAGTAGCAGTTTTTATTATTAGGTTTCACTCTGTTCTCTCCTATATAGATAGATGAATTTGGAACTCTAAATCCAACATGGTTTGTAGTAGCTCTTTGAAACTTGACAAAATAAAGGAGTTCTCAGTTTTGTCTCTTTGATTTGTTTCCGCTTCAAGTAGCCCAAAGCAGTGACTGTCGAAATGCACTTTCCATGAGAGGGGTTGCCAAGGTTCCAACAAATTACGAGTTTCCGAAATACGAGCAAATATTTTTTCACGCAATCTTGATGACACTTGGTGGTAAGGACAAGTACACAAATCCCACTTGGCTCACCAAATTTTGTTCTTCTAGGTTGAAGCATTCGTCTACAGTAGCAGTTTTTATTTTTAGGTTTTACTCTGTTCTCGCCTATATAGATAGATGAATTTGGAACTCTAAATCCAATATGGTTTGTAGTAGCTCTTTGAAACTTGACAGTGTAAAGGAGTTTTCAGTTTTGTCTCTATGATTTGTTTCCGCTTCATGTAGCCCTAAGCAGAGACTGTGGAACAGCACTTTCATTGAGAGGGGTTGCCAAGCTTCTAAGAAATAACGAATTTTGGAAATACCAGCAAATATTTTTTCACGCAATATTGATGATACTTGGTGGTGAAGATCGGTACACAAATCCCACTTGGCTCACCAAATTTTGTTCTTCTAGGTTGAAGCGTTCGTCTACAGTAGCAGTTTTTATATTTAGGTTTCACTCTGTTCGCTCCTATATAGATAGATGAATTTGGAACTCTAAATCCAATATGGTTTGTAGTAGCTCTTTGAAACTTGACAAAGTAAAGGAGTTCTCAGTTTTGTCTCTATGATTTGTTTCCGCTTCATGTAGCCCTAAGAAGAGACTGTGGAAAAGCAATTTCATTGAAAGGGGTTGCCAAGTTTCCAAGAAATTACGAGTTTCCGAAATACCAGCAAATATTCTGTCACCCAAGTTGATGATACGGGATGCTAATGATCGGTATCCAAATCCCACTTGGCTCACCAAATTTTGTCCTTCTTTGTTGAAGCATTCGTCAACAGTAGCAGTTTTTATATTTAGGTTTCACTCTGTTCTCTGCTATATAGATAGATGAATTTGGAACTCTAAATCCAACATGGTTTGTAGTAGCTCTTTGAAAGTTGACAAAATAAAGGAGTTCTCAGTTATTTCTCTATGGTTTGTTTCCTCTTCCATTAGCCCTACGCACAGACTGTGGAAAAGCACTTTCATTGAGAGGGGTTGCCAAGCTTCTAAGAAATAACGAGTTTCCGAAACACCAGCAAATATTTTTTCACCCATTCTTGATGATACCTGTTGGTGATGATCAGTACACATATCCCACTTGGCTCACCAAATTTTGTTCTTCTAGGTTGAAGCGTTCGTCTACAGGAGCAATTTTTATATTTAGGTTTCACTTTGTTCTCTCCTATATAGATAGATGAATTTGGAACTCTAAATCCAATATGGTTTGTAGTAGTTCTTTGAAACTTGACAAAGTAAAGGAGTTCTCAGTTTTGTCTCTATGATTTGTTACTGATTCATGTAGCCCTAAGCAGAGACTGTGGGAAAGCACTTTCATTGAAAGGGTTTGCCAAGCTTCGAGAAAATTACGAATTTCCCAAATACCAGCAAATATTTTTTTCACCCAATGTTGATGATACGTGGTGGTAATGATCGTTACACAATACTCACTTGGCTCCCCAAATTTTGTTCTTTTAGGTTGAAGCGTTCGTCTACAGTAGCAGTTTTTATATTTCGGTTTTACTCTGTTCTCTCCTATATAGATAGATGAATTTGGAACTCTAAATCCAACATGGTTTGTAGTAGCTCTTTGAAACTTGACAAAATAATGGAGTTCCCAGTTTTTTCTCTATGGTTTGTTTCCTCTTCAAGTAGCCCTAGGAGCAGATTGTGTAAAAGCACTTTCATTGAGAGGGTTTGCCAAGCTTCTAAGAAATTACGAGATTCCGAAATACTAGCAAATATTTTTTCACCCAATCTTGATGATATTTGGTGATAATGATCAGTACACAAGTCCCACTTGGCTCACCAAATTTTGTTCTTCTAGTTTGAAGCGTTCGTCTACAGTAGCAGTTTTTATTATTAGGTTTCACTCTGTTCTCTCCTATATAGATAGATGAATTTGGAACTCTAAATCCAACATGGTTTGTAGTAGCTCTTTGAAACTTGACAAAATAAAGGAGTTCTCAGTTTTGTCTCTTTGATTTGTTTCCGCTTCAAGTAGCCCAAAGCAGTGACTGTGGAAATGCACTTTCCTTGAGAGGGGTTGCCAAGGTTCCAACAAATTACGAGTTTCCCAAATACGAGCAAATATTTTTTCAACCAATCTTGATGATACTTGGTGGTAATGATCAGTTCCCAAATCCCACTTGGATCACCAAATTTTGTTCTTCTAGTTTGAAGCGTTCGTCTACAGTAGCAGTTTTTATGTTTAGGTTTCACTCTGTTCTCTGCTATATAGATACATGAATTTAGAACTCTAAATCCAACATGGTTTGTAGTGGCTCTTTGAAAATTCACAAAATAAAGGAGTTCTCTGTTTTGTCTCTATGTTTTTTTTCCTCTTTAAGTAGCCGTAGGCACAGACGGTGGATAAGCACGTTCATTGAGAGGGGTTGCCAAGATTCCAAGAAATAACAAGTTTCCGAAATACCAGCAAATATTTTTTCACCCAATCTTGATGATACTTGGTTTTTACGATCAGTACACAAATCCCACTTGACTCATCAAATTTTGTTCTTCTATGTTGAAGCGTTCGTTTTCAGTAGAAGTTTATTTTTAAGGTTTCACTCTCTTCTCTCCAATATTGATAGATGAATTTGGAACTCTAAATCCAACATGGTTTGTAGTAGCTCTTTGAAACTTTAAAAAATAAAGGAGTTCTCAGTTTTGTCTCTATGGTTTGTTTCCTCTTCAAGTAGCCGTGGCATAGACTGTGGAAAAGCACTTTCATTGAGAGGGGTTGCCAAGCATTTAGAAATAACGAGTTTCCGATATACCAGCAAAATTTTTTCACTCAATCTTGATGATACTTGGTGGTAAGGACAAGTACACAAATCCCACTTGGCTCACCAAATTTTGTTCTTCTAGGTTGAAGCATTCGTCTACAGTAGCAGTTTTTATTTTTAGGTTTTACTCTGTTCTCGCCTATATAGATAGATGAATTTGGAACTCTAAATCCAATATGGTTTGTAGTAGCTCTTTGAAACTTGACAGTGTAAAGGAGTTTTCAGTTTTGTCTCTATGATTTGTTTCCGCTTCATGTAGCCCTAAGCAGAGACTGTGGAACAGCACTTTCATTGAGAGGGGTTGCCAAGCTTCTAAGAAATAACGAATTTTGGAAATACCAGCAAATATTTTTTCACGCAATATTGATGATACTTGGTGGTGAAGATCGGTACACAAATCCCACTTGGCTCACCAAATTTTGTTCTTCTAGGTTGAAGCGTTAGTCTACAGTAGCAGTTTTTATATTTAGGTTTCACTCTGTTCACTCCTATATAGATAGATGAATTTGGAACTCTAAATCCAATATGGTTTGTAGTAGCTCTTTGAAACTTGACAAAGTAAAGGAGTTCTCAGTTTTGTCTCTATGATTTGTTTCCGCTTCATGTAGCCCTAAGAAGAGACTGTGGAAAAGCACTTTCATTGAAAGGGGTTGCCAAGTTTCCAAGAAATTACGAGTTTCCAAAATACCAGCAAATATTCAGTCACCCAAGTTGATGATACGGGATGCTAATGATCGGTATCCAAATCCCACTTGGCTCACCAAATTTTGTCCTTCTTTGTTGAAGCATTCGTCAACAGTAGCAGTTTTTATATTTAGGTTTCACTCTGTTCTCTGCTATATAGATAGATGAATTTGGAACTCTAAATCCAACATGGTTTGTAGTAGCTCTTTGAAAGTTGACAAAATAAAAGAGTTCTCAGTTATTTCTCTATGGTTTGTTTCCTCTTCCATTAGCCCTACGCACAGACTGTGGAAAAGCACTTTCATTGAGAGGGGTTGCCAAGCTTCTAAGAAATAACGAGTTTCCGAAACACCAGCAAATATTTTTTCACCCATTCTTGATGATACCTGTTGGTGATGATCAGTACACATATCCCACTTGGCTCACCAAATTTTGTTCTTCTAGGTTGAAGCGTTCGTCTACAGGAGCAATTTTTATATTTAGGTTTCACTTTGTTCTCTCCTATATAGATAGATGAATTTGGAACTCTAAATCCAATATGGTTTGTAGTAGTTCTTTGAAACTTGACAAAGTAAAGGAGTTCTCAGTTTTGTCTCTATGATTTGTTACTGATTCATGTAGCCCTAAGCAGAGACTGTGGGAAAGCACTTTCATTGAAAGGGTTTGCCAAGCTTCCAGAAAATTACGAATTTCCCAAATACCAGCAAATATTTTTTTCACCCAATGTTGATGATACGTGGTGGTAATGATCGTTACACAATACTCACTTGGCTCCCCAAATTTTGTTCTTTTAGGTTGAAGCGTTCGTCTACAGTAGCAGTTTTTATATTTCGGTTTTACTCTGTTCTCTCCTATATAGATAGATGAATTTGGAACTCTAAATCCAACATGGTTTGTAGTAGCTCTTTGAAACTTGACAAAATAATGGAGTTCCCAGTTTTTTCTCTATGGTTTGTTTCCTCTTCAAGTAGCCCTAGGAGCAGATTGTGTAAAAGCACTTTCATTGAGAGGGGTTGCCAAGCTTCTAAGAAATAACGAGTTTCCGAAATACCAGCAAACATTTTTTCACGCAATCTTGATGACACTTGGTGGTAAGGACAAGTACACAAATCCCACTTGGCTCACCAAATTTTGTTCTTCTAGGTTGAAGCATTCGTCTACAGTAGCAGTTTTTATTTTTAGGTTTTACTCTGTTCTCGCCTATATAGATAGATGAATTTGGAACTCTAAATCCAATATGGTTTGTAGTAGCTCTTTGAAACTTGACAGTGTAAAGGAGTTTTCAGTTTTGTCTCTATGATTTGTTTCCGCCTCTTGTAGCCCTAAGCAGAGACTGTGGAAAAGCACTTTCATTGAGAGGGGTTGCCAAGCTTCTAAGAAATAACGAGTTTCCGAATTACCAGCAAATATTTTTTCACCCAATCTTGATGATACTTGGTGGTGAAGATCGGTACACAAATCCCACTTGGCTCACCAAATTTTGTGCTTCTAGGTTGAAGCGTTCGTCTACAGTAGCAGTTTTTATTTTTAGGTTTTACTCTGTTCTCTCCTATATAGATAGATGAATTTCGAACTCTAAATCCAACATGGTTTGTAGTAGCTTTTTGAAACTTGACAAAATCAAGGAGTTCTCATTTTATCTCTATGGTTTGTTTCCTCTTCAGGTAGCCCCAGGCACAGACTGTGGAAAAGCACTTTCATTGAGAGGGGTTGCCAAGCTTCTAAGAAATTACGAGATTCTGAAATACTAGCAAATATTTTTTCACCCAATCTTGATGATATTTGGTGATAATGATCAGTACACAAGTCCCACTAGGCTCACCAAATTTTGTTCTTCTAGTTTGAAGCGTTCGTCTACAGTAGCAGTTTTTATTATTAGGTTTCACTCTGTTCTCTCCTATATAGATAGATGAATTTGGAACTCTAAATCCAACATGGTTTGTAGTAGCTCTTTGAAACTTGACAAAATAAAGGAGTTCTCAGTTTTGTCTCTTTGATTTGTTTCCGCTTCAAGTAGCCCAAAGCAGTGACTGTCGAAATGCACTTTCCATGAGAGGGGTTGCCAAGGTTCCAACAAATTACGAGTTTCCGAAATACGAGCAAATATTTTTTCACGCAATCTTGATGACACTTGGTGGTAAGGACAAGTACACAAATCCCACTTGGCTCACCAAATTTTGTCCTTCTTTGTTGAAGCATTCGTCAACAGTAGCAGTTTTTATATTTAGGTTTCACTCTGTTCTCTGCTATATAGATAGATAAATTTGGAACTCTAAATCCAACATGGTTTGTAGTAGCTCTTTGAAAGTTGACAAAATAAAGGAGTTCTCAGTTATTTCTCTATGGTTTGTTTCCTCTTCCATTAGCCCTACGCACAGACTGTGGAAAAGCACTTTCATTGAGAGGGGTTGCCAAGCTTCTAAGAAATAACGAGTTTCCGAAACACCAGCAAATATTTTTTCACCCATTCTTGATGATACCTGTTGGTGATGATCAGTACACATATCCCACTTGGCTCACCAAATTTTGTTCTTCTAGGTTGAAGCGTTCGTCTACAGGAGCAATTTTTATATTTAGGTTTCACTTTGTTCTCTCCTATATAGATAGATGAATTTGGAACTCTAAATCCAATATGGTTTGTAGTAGTTCTTTGAAACTTGACAAAGTAAAGGAGTTCTCAGTTTTGTCTCTATGATTTGTTACTGATTCATGTAGCCCTAAGCAGAGACTGTGGGAAAGCACTTTCATTGAAAGGGTTTGCCAAGCTTCCAGAAAATTACGAATTTCCCAAATACCAGCAAATATTCTTTTCACCCAATGTTGATGATACGTGGTGGTAATGATCGTTACACAATACTCACTTGGCTCCCCAAATTTTGTTCTTTTAGGTTGAAGCGTTCGTCTACAGTAGCAGTTTTTATATTTCGGTTTTACTCTGTTCTCTCCTATATAGATAGATGAATTTGGAACTCTAAATCCAACATGGTTTGTAGTAGCTCTTTGAAACTTGACAAAATAATGGAGTTCCCAGTTTTTTCTCTATGGTTTGTTTCCTCTTCAAGTAGCCCTAGGAGCAGATTGTGTAAAAGCACTTTCATTGAGAGGGGTTGCCAAGCTTCTAAGAAATAACGAGTTTCCGAAATACCAGCAAACATTTTTTCACGCAATCTTGATGACACTTGGTGGTAAGGACAAGTACACAAATCCCACTTGGCTCACCAAATTTTGTTCTTCTAGGTTGAAGCATTCGTCTACAGTAGCAGTTTTTATTTTTAGGTTTCACACTGTTCTCTCCTATATAGATAGATGAATTTGGAACTCTAAATCCAACATGGTTTGTAGTAGCTCTTTGAAACTTGACAAAAAAAATGGAGTTCTCAGTTTTGTCTCTTTGATTTGTTTCCGCTTCAAGTAGCCCTAAGCAGTGACTGTGGAAAAGCACTTTCCTTGAGAGGGGTTGCCAAGGTTCCAACAAATTATGAGTTTCCGAAATACGAGCAAATATTTTTTCACCTAATCTTGATGATACTTGGTGGTAATGATCAGTTCACAAATCCCACTTGGATCACCAAATTTTGTTCTTCTAGTTGAAGCGTTCGTCTACAGTAGCAGTTTTTATATTTAGGTTTCACTCTGTTCTCTGCTATATAGATAGATAAATTTGGAACTCTAAATCCAACATGGTTTGTAGTAGCTCTTTGAAACTTGAAAAAATAAAGGAGTTCTCAGTTTTGTTTCTATGGTTTGTTTCCGCTTCAAGTTGCCTGGCATAGACTGTGGAAAAGCACTTTCATTGAGAGGGGTTGCCAAGCTTCTAAAAAATAACGAGTTTCCGAAATACCAGCAAATATTTTTTCACCCAATCGTGATGATACTTGGTGGTAAGGACAAGTACACAAATCCGACTTGGCTCACTAAATTTTGTTCTTCTAGGTTGAAGCATTCGTCTACAGTAGAAGTTTTCATTTTTAGGTTTTACTCTGTTCTCTCCTATATAGATAGATGAATTTCGAACACTAAATCCAACATGGTTTCTAGTAGCTCTTTGAAACTTGACAAAATCAAGGAGTTCTCAGTTTTATCTCTATGGTTTGTTTCCTCTTCAGGTAGCCCCAGGCACAGACTGTGGAAAAGCACTTTCATTGAGAGGGGAGCCAAGCTTCTAAGAAATAACGAGTTTTCGAAATACCAGCAAATATTTTTTCACCCAATCTTGATGATACTTGTTGTTTACAATCGATACACAAATCCCACTTGACTCAGCAAATTTTGTTCTTCTATGTTGAAGCGTTCGTTTTCAGTAGCAGTTTTTATTTTTAGGTTAAACTCTCTCCTCTCCTATATAGATAGATGAATTTGGAACTCTAAATCCAACATGGATTGTAGTGGCTCTTTGAAACTTGACAATATAAAGGAGTTCTCAGTATTTTCTCTATGGTTTATTTCCTCTTCAAGTAGCCCCAGGCACAAACGGAGGAAAAGCACTTTCATTGAGAGGGGTTGCCAAACTTCTAAGAAATAACGAGTTTCCGAATTACCAGCAAATATTTTTTTCACCCAATATTGATGATACGTGGTGGTAATGATCGATACACAAATCTCACTTGGCTCCCCAAATTTTGTTCTTTTAGGTTGAAGCGTTCATCTACAGTAGCAGTTTTTATATTTCGGTTTCACTCTGTTCTCTCCTATATAGATAGATGAATTTGGAACTCTAAATCCAACATGGTTTGTAGTAGCTCTTTGAAACTTGACAAAATAATGGAGTTCCCAGTTTCTTCTCTATGGTTTGTTTCCTGTTCAAGTAGCCCTAGGCGCAGATTGTGTAAAAGCACTTTCATTGAGAGGGTTTGCCAAGCGTCTAAGAAATTACGAGATTCCGAAATACTAGCAAATATTTTTTCACCCAATCTTGATGATATTTGGGGATAATGACAAGTCCACAAATCCCACTTGGCTCACCAAATTTTGTTCGTCTAGGTTGAAGCGTTCGTATACAGTAGCAGTTTATATTTTTAGGTTTCACTCTGTTCTCTGCTATATAGATAGATGAATTTGGAACTCTAAATCCAACATGGTTTGTAGTGGCTCTTTGAAAATTCACAAAAATAAAGGAGTTCTCTGTTTTGTCTCTATGGTTTTTTTCCTCTTAAAGAAGCCGTAGGCACAGATGGTGGATAAGCACTTTCATTGAGAGGGGTTGCCAAGCTTCCAAGAAATAACGAGTTTCCAAAATACCAGCAAATATTTTTTCACCCAATCTTGATGATACTTGGTTTTTACGATCAGTACACAAATCCCACTTGACTCACCAAATTTTGTTTTTCTATGTTGAAGCGTTCGTTTTCAGTAGCAGTTTTATTTTAAGGTTTCACTCTCTTCTCTCCAATATTGATAGATGAATTTGGAACTCTAAATTCAACATGGTTTGTAGTAGCTCTTTGAAACTTGAAAAATTAAAGGAGTTCTCAGTTTTGTCTCAATTGTTTGTTTCCTCTTCAAGTAGCCGTGGCATAGACTGTGGAAAAGCACTTTCATTGAGAGGGATTGCCAAGCATATAGAAATAAAGAGTTTCCGAAATACCAGCAAAATTTTTTCACTCAATCTTGATGATCCTTGGTGGTAAGGACAAGTACACAAATCCCACTTGGCTCACCAATTTTTTTCTTCTGGGTTGAAGCATTCATCTACAGTAGCAGTTTTTAATTTTAGGTTTTACTCTGTTCTCTCCTATATAGATAGATGAATTTGGAACTCTAAATCCAATATGGTTTGTAGTAGCTCTTTGAAACAGGACAGTGTAAAGGAGTTTTCAGTTTTGTCTCTATGATTTGTTTCCGCTTCATGTAGCCCTAAGCAGAGACTGTGGAAAAGCACTTTCATTGAAAGGGGTTACCAAGCTTCCAAGAATTTACGAGTTTCCGAAATACCAGCAAATATTTTGTCACCCAAGATTGATGATACATGGTGGTAATGATCGGTACACAAATCCCACTTGGCTCACCAAATTTTGTTCTTCTAGGTTGAAGGGTTCGTCTACAGTAGCCGTTTTTTATATTTAGGTTTCACTCTTTTCTCTGCTATATAGATAGATGAATTTGGAACTCTAAATCCAACATGGTTTGTAGTAGCTCTTTGAAACATGACAAAATAAAGGAGTTTTCAGTTTTGTCTCTATGGTTTGTTTCCTCTTCAAGTAGCCCTAAGCACAGACGGTGGAAAAGCACTTTCATTGAGTGGGGTTGCAAGCTTCTAAGAAATAACGAGTTTCCAAATACCAGCAAATATTTTTTCACCCAATCTTGATGATACTTGGTGGTAGTGATCAGTACACAAACTCCACTTGGCTCACCAAATTTTTTTCTGCTAGGTTGAAGTGTTCGTCTACAGTAGCAATTTTTCTATTTAGGTTTCACTCTGTTCTCTCCTATATAGATAGATGAATTTGGAACTCTAAATCCAACAAGGTTTGTAGTAGCTCTTTGAAACTTGACAAAATAAAGGAGTTCTCAGTTTTGTCTCTATGATTTGTTTCCGCTTCAAGTAGCCCTAAGCAGTGACTGTGGAAAAGTACATTCATTGAGAGGGGTTGCCAAGCTTCCACGAAATTTCGAGTTTCCGAAATACCAGCAAATATTTTTTCAACCAATCTTGATGATATTTGGTGGTAATAATCACTACCCAAATGGCACTTGGCTCACCAAATTTTGTTCTTCTAGGTTTGAAGCGTTCGTCTACAGTAACATTTTTTATGTTTAGGTTTCACTTTGTTCTCTCATTTATAGATAGATTAATTTGGATCTCTAAATCCAAAATGGTTTGTAGTGGCTCTTTGAAACTTGACAAAATAAAGGAGTTCTCAGTTTTTTCTCTATGGTTTGTTTCCACTTCAAGTAGCCCCAGGCACGAATGGTGGAAAAGCACTTTCATTGAGAGGGGTTGCCAAGCTTCCAAGAAATTACGAGTTTCCGAAATACCAGCAAATATTTTTTCACCCAAATCTTGATGATACTTTGTAGTAATGATCGGTACAATAATCCCACTTGACTCACCAAATTTTGTTCTTCTAGGTTGAAGCGTTCGTTTACAGTAGCAGTTTTTATGTTTAGGTTTCACTCTGTTCTCTCGTATATAGATAGATGAATTTGGAACTCTAAATACAACATGGTTTGTAGTGGCTCTTTGAAACTTGACAAAATAAAGGAGTTCTTAGTTTTGTCTCTATAGTTGTTTCCTCTACAAGTAGCCCCAGGCACAAACGGTGGAAAAGCACTTACATTGAGAGGGATTGCCAAGCTTCCAAGAAATTACGAGTTTCCGAAATACCAGCAAATATTTTTTCACCCAATCTTGATGATACTTGGTGGTAATGACAAGTCCACAAATCCCACCTGGCTCACCAAATTTTGTTCTTCTAGGTTGAAGCGTTCGTTTACAGTAGCAGTTTTTATTTTTAGGTTTCTCTCTGTTCTCTGCTATATAGATAGATGAATTTGGAACTCTAAATCCAACATGGTTTGCAGTAGCTCTTTGAAACTTCACAAAATAAAGGAGTTCTCAGTTTTGTATCTTATGATTTGTTTCCGCTACAAGAAGCCCTACGCAGTGACAGTGGAAAAGCACATTCATTGAGAGGGGTCTCCAAGCTTCCAAGAAATTACGAGTTTCCGAAATACCAGCAAATATTTTTTCACCCTGTCTTGATAATACTTGGTGATAATGATTGGTAGACAAATCCCACTTGGCTCACCAAAATTTGTTCTTCTAGGTTGAAGCGTTCGTTTACAGTAGCAGTTTTTATGTTTAGGTTTCACTCTGTTCTCTCCTATATACAGATGAATTTGGAACTCTAAATCCAATATCGTTTGTAGTAGCTCTTTGAAACTTGAAAAAATAAAGGAGTTCTCAGTTTTGTCTCTATGATTTGTTTCCGCTTTAAGTAGCCCTAAGCAGAGACTGTGGAAAAGCACTTTCATTGAGAGGGGTTGCGAAGCTTCCAAGAAATTACGAGTTTTTCGAAATACCAGCAAATATTTTTTCACCGAATCTTGAAGATACTTGGTGCTAATGATCAGTACACAAATCGCACTTGGCTCACCAAATTTTGTTCTTCTAGGTTGAAGCGTTCGTTTACAGTAGCAGTTTTTATTTTTAGGTTTCACTCTGTTCTCTGCTATATAGATAGATGAATTTGTAACTCTAAATCCAACATGGTTTGTAGTAGCTCTTTTAAAATTGACAAAATAAAGGAGTTCTCAGTTTTGTCTCAATGGTTTGTTTCCTCTTCAAGTACCCCTAAAAACAGACTGTGAAAAGCACTTTCATTGAGTGGGGTTGCCAAGCTTTTAAGAAATAACGAGTTTCCGAACTACCAACAAATATTTTTTCACGCAATCTTGATGACACTTGGTGGTAATGATCAGTACACAAATCCCACTTGGCTCACCAAATTTTGTTCTTCTAGGTTGAAGCGTTCGTCTACAGTAGAAGTTTTTATATTTAGGTTTCACTCTGTTCTCTCCTATATAGATAGATGAATTTGGAACTCTAAATCCAATATGGTTTGTTCTACCTCTTTGAAACTTGACAAAGTAAAGGAGTTCTCAGTTTTGTCTCTATGATTTGTTTCCGCTTCATGTAGCCCTAAGCAGAGACTGTGAAAAGCACTTACATTGAAAGGGGTTGCCAAGCTTCCAAGAAATTACGAGTTTCCGAAATACCAGCAAACATTTTTTCACCCAAGGTTGATGATACGTGGTGTTAATTATCGGTACACAAATCCCACTTGGCCCACCAAATTTTGTTCTTCTAGGTTGAAGCGTTCGTCTAGAGTAGCAGTTTATATATTTAGGTTTCACTCTCTTCTCTGCTATATAGATAGATGAATTTGGAACTCTAAATCCAACATGGTTTGTAGTGGCTCTTTGAAACTTGACAAAATAAAGGAGTTCTCTGTTTGGTCTCTATAGTTTGTTTCGTCTTCAAGTAGCCCCAGGCACAAACGGTGGAAAAGCACTTTCATTGAGAGGGGTTGCCAAGCTTCCAAGAAATTAGGAGTTTCCGAAATACCAGCAAATATTTTTCCACCCAATCTTGATGATACTTGGTGGTAATGATCGGTACACAAATCCCACTTGACTCACCAAATTTTGTTCTTCTAGGTTGATGCGTTCGTTTTCAGAAGCAGTTTTATTTTTAGGTTTCACTCTGTTCTCTCCTATATAGATAGATGAATTTGGAACTCTAAATCAAACATGGTTGGTAGTAGCTCTTTGAAAATTGACAAAATAAAGGAGTTCTCAGTTTTGTCTCTATGGTTTGTTTCCTCTTCAAGTAGCTCGGGCACAGACTGTGGAAAAGCACTTTCATTGAGAGTGATTGCCAAGCTTCTACGAAATAACGAGTTTCTGAAATACCAGCAAATATTTTTTCACCCAATCTTTATGATACTTGGAGGTAAGGACAAGTACACAAATCCCACTTGGCTCACCATATTTTGTTCTTCTAGGTTGAAGCCTTCGCCTACTGTAGCTGTTTTTATATTTAGGTTTCCCTCTGTTCTCTCCTAAAGAGATAGATGAATTTGGAACTCTAAATCCAACATGGTTTGCAGTAGCTCTTTGAAATTTGACAAAATAAAGGAGTTCTCAGTTTTGTGTCTATGATTTGTTTCCGCTACAAGTAGCCCTAAGCAGTGACTGTGGAAAAGCACATTCATTGAGAGGGGTTGCCAAGCTTTCAAGAAATTACGAGTTTCCGAAATACCAGCAAATATTTTTTCACCCTGTCTTGATGATACTTGGTGATAATGATCGGTAGACAAATCCCACTGGGGTCACCAAATTTTGTTCTTCTAGGTTGAAACGTTCGTTTACAGTAGCAGTTTTTATGTTTAGGTTTCACTCTGTTTTCTCGTATATAGATAGATGAATTTGGAACTCTAAATCCAACATGGTTTGTAGTGGCTCTTTGAAACTTGACAAAATAAAGGAGTTCTTAGTTTTGTCTCTATAGTTGTTTCCTCTACAAGTAGCCCCAGGCACAAACGGTGGAATAGCACTTTCATTGAGAGGGGTTGCCAAGCTTCCAAGAAATTACGAGTTTCCGAAATACCAGCAAATATTTTTTCACCCAATCTTGAGGATACTTGGTGGTAATTCAACTCCACAAATTCCACTTGGCTCACCAAATTTTGTTCTTCTAGTTTGAAGCGTTCATTTACAGTAGCAGTTTTTATATTTAGGTTTCACTCTGTTCTCTCCTATATTGACAGATGAATTTGGAACTCTAAATAAAATATCGTTTGTAGTAGCTCTTTGAAACTTGAAAAAATAAAGGAGTTCTCAGTTTTGTCTCTATGATTTGTTTCCGCTTTAAGTAGCCCTAAGCAGAGACTCTGGAAAAGCACTTTCATTGAGAGGGGTTGCCAAGCTTCCAAGAAATTACGAGTTTTTCGAAACACCAGCAAATATTTTTTCACCGAATCTTGAAGATACTTGGAGCTAATGATCAGTACGCAAATCGCATTTGGCTCACCAAATTTTGTTCTTCTAGGTTGAAGCGTTCGTTTACAATAACAGTTTTTATTTTTAGGTTTCACTCTGTTCTCTGCTATATAGATAGATGCATTTGGAACTCTAAATCCAACATGGTTTGTAGTAGCTCTTTGAAAATTGACAAAATAAAGGAGTTCTCAGTTTTGTCTCAATGGTTTGTTTCCTCTTCAAGTACCCCTAAAAACAGACTGTGGAAAAGCACTTTCATTGAGTGTGGTTGCCAAGCTTCTAAGAAATAACGAGTTTCCGAACTACGAACAAATATTTTTTCACGCAATCTTGATGACACTTGGTGGTAATGATCAGTACACAAATCCCACTTGGCTCACCAAATTTTGTTCTTCTAGGTTGAAGCGTTCGTCTACAGTAGAAGTTTTTATATTTATGTTTCCCTCTGTTCTCTCCTATATAGATAGATGAATTTGGAACTCTAAATCCAATATGATTTGTTCTACCTCTTTGAAACTTGACAAAGTAAAGGAGTTCTCAGTTTTGTCTCTATGATTTGTTTCCGCTTCATGTAGCCCTAAGCAGAGACTGTGGAAAAGCACTTACATTGAAAGGGGTTGCCAAGCTTCCAAGAAATTACGAGTTTCTGAAATACCAGCAAACATTTTTTCACCCAAGGTTGATGATACGTGGTGTTAATTATCGGTACACAAATCCCACTTGGCCCACCAAATTTTGTTCTTCTAGGTTGAAGCGTTCGTCTACAGTAGCAGTTTATATATTTAGGTTTCACTCTCTTCTCTGCTATATAGATAGATGAATTTGGAACTCTAAATCCAACATGGTTTGTAGTGGCTCTTTGAAACTTGACAAAATAAAGGAGTTCTCTGTTTCGTCTCTATGTTTTGTTTCCTGTTCAAGTAGTCCTAGGCACAGACTGTGGAAAAGCACTTTCATTGAGAGGGGTTGCCAAGCTTCCAAGAAAGTAAGAGTTTCCGAAACACCAGCAAATATTTTTTCACCCAATATTCATGATACTTGGTGTTATTGATCGGTACACAAATCCCACTTGGCTCACCAAATTTTGTTCTGCTAGTTTGAAGCGTTCGTCTACTGTAGCAGTTTTTATATTTATGTTTCCCTCTGTTCTCTCCTATAGAGATAGATGAATTTGGAACTCTAAATCCAACATGGTTTGCAGTATCTCTTTGAAACTTGACAAAATAAAGTAGTTCTCATTTTTGTCTCTATGTTTTTTTTCCTGTTCAAGTAGTCCTAGGCACAGACTGTGGAAAAGCACTTTCATTGAGAGGGGTTGCCAAGCTTCTAAGAAATAACGAGTTTCCGAAATACCATCAAATATTTTTTCACCGAATCTTGATGATACTTGGTGGTAATGATCAGTACACAAATCCCACTTGGCTCACCAAATTTTGTTCTTCTAAGTTGAAGCGTTTGTTTTCAGTAGCACTTTTTATATTTAGGTTTCACTCTGTACTCTCCTATATAGACAGATGAATTTGGACCTCTGAATCCAATATCGTTTGTAGTAGCTCTTTGAAACTTGACAAAATAATGGAGTTCTCAGTTTTGTCTCTATGATTTGTTTCCGCTTCAATTAGCCCTAAGGATAGACTGTGGAAAAGCACTTTCATTGAGAGGGGTTGCCAAGCTTCCAAGAAATTACGAGTTTCCAAAATGCTAGCAAATATTTTTACACCCAATCTTGTGATACTTGGTGGTAATGATCAGTACACAAATCCCACTTGGCTCACCAAATTTTGTTCTTCTAGGTTGAAGCGTTCGTCTACAGTAGCAGTTTTTATATTTAGGTTTCCTTCTGTTTTCTCCTAAATAGACAGATGAATTTTGAACTCTAAATCCAATATGGTTTGTAGTAGCTCTTTGAAACTTGACAAAATAAAGGAGTTCTCAGTTTTGTCTCTATGATTTGTTTCTGCTTCAAGTAGCCCTAAGCAGAGACTGTGAAAAAGCACTTTCATTGAGAGGGTTTGCCAAGCTTCCAAGAAATTACGAGTTTCCGAAACACCAGCAAGTATTTTTTCACCCAATATTCATGATACTTGGTGGTATTGATCGGTACACAAATCCCACTTGGCTCACCAAATTTTGTTCTGCTTGTTTGAAGCGTTCGTCTACTGTAGCAGTTTTTATGTTTAGGTTTCCCTCTGTTCTCTCCTATATAGATAGATGAATGTGGAACTCTAAATCCAACAGGGTTTGCAGTAGCTCTTTGAAACTTGTCAAATAAAGTAGTTCTCAGTTTTGTCTCTATGTTTTGTTTCCTGTTCAAGTAGTCCTAGGCACAGACTGTGGAAAAGCACTTTCATTGAGAGGGGTTGCCAAGCTTCAAAGAAATAACGAGTTTTCGAAATACCATCAAATATTTTTTCACCGAATCTTGATGATACCAGGTGGTAAAGATCAGTACACAAATCCCACTTGGCTCACCTAATTTTGTTCTTCTATGTTGAAGCGTTTGTTTACAGTAGCAGTTTTTATATTTAGGTTTCACTCTGTTCTCTCCTATATAGACAGATGAATTTGGAACTCTAAATCCAATATGGTTTGTAGTAGCTCTTTGAAACTCGACAAAATAAACAAGTTTTCAGTTTTGTCTCTATGATTTGTTTCTGCTTCAAGTAGCCCTAGGCAGAGACTGTGGAAAAGCACTTTCATTGAGAGGGGTTGCCAAGCTTCCAAGAAATTACGAGTTTCCGAAATACCAGCAAATATTTTTACACCCAATCTTGATGATACTTGGTGGTAATGATCGGTATACAAATCCCACTTGGCTCACCAAATTTTGTTCTTCTAGGTTGAAGCGTTCGTCTACTGTAGCAGTTTTTATATTTAGATTTCCCTCTGTTCTCTCCTATATAGATAGATGAATTTGGAACTCTAAATCCAACATGGTTTGTAGTAGCTCTTTGAAACTTGATAAAGTAAAGGAGTTCTCAGTTTTGTCTCTATGATTTGTTTCCGCTGAATGTAGCCCTAAGCAGAGACTGTGGAAAAGCACTTTCATTGAAAGGGTTTGCCAAGCTTCCAAGAAATTACGAGTTTCCGAAAATAACAGCAAATATTTTTTCACCCAAGGTTGATGATACGTGATGGTAATGATCGATACACAAATCCCACTTGGCCCACTAAATTTTGTTCTTCTAGGTTGAAGCGTTCATCTACAGTAGCAGTTTTTATATTTAGGTTTCCCTCTGTTATCTCCTATAGAGATAGGTGAATTTGGAACTCTAAATCCAACATGGTTTGTAGTAGCTCTTTGAAATGTGACAAAATAAAGGAGTTCTCAGTTTTGTCTCTATGGTTTCTTTCCTCTTCAAGTAGCCCTGGGCACAGACTGTGGAAAAGCACGTTCATTGAGAGGAGTTGCCAACCTTCTAAGAAATAACGAGTTTTCAAAATACCAGCAAATATTTTTTCACCGAATCTTGATGATACTTGGTGGTAATGATCAGTACACAAATCCCACTTGGCTCAACAAATATTGTTCTTCTAGGTTGAAGCATTCGTTTACAGTAGCAGTTTTTATATTTAGGTCTCACTCTGTTCTCCCCTATATAGACAGATGAATTTGGAACTCTATATCCAATATCGTTTGTAGTAGCTCTTTGAAACTTGACAAAATAAAGGAGTTCTCAGTTTTGTCTCTATGATTTTGTTTCCGTTTCTGGTAACCCTAAGCAGAGACTGTGGAAAAGCAGTTTCATTGAGAGGTGTTGCCAAGCTTCCAAGAAATTAAGAGTTTCCGAAATATCAGCAAATATTTTTTCACCCAATGTTGATGATACTAGGTGGTAATGATCTGAACACAAATCCCACTTGGCTCACCAAATTTTGTTCTTCTAGGTTGAAGCGTTCGTCTACTGTAGCTGTATTTATATTTAGGTTTCCCTCTGTTCTCTCCTATATAGATAGATGAATTTGGAACTCTAAATCCAACATGGTTTGCAGTAGCTCTTTGAAACTTGACAAAATAACGTATTTCTCAGTTTTGTCTCTATGTTTTGTTTCCTCTTCAAGTAGACCTAGGCACAGACTGTGGGAAAAGCACTTTCATTGAGACGGGCTGCCAAGCTTCTATGAAATAACTAGTTCCGAAATACCAGCAAATATTTTTTTAACCGAATCTTGATGATACTTTGTGGTAATGATAAGTACACAAATCCACTTGACTCACCAAATTATGTTCTTCTAGGTTGAAGCGTTCGTTTACAGTAGCAGTTTATATTTTATGTTTCACTCTGTTCTCTCCTATATAAATAGATGAATTTGGAACTCTAAATCCAACATGGTTTGTAGTAGCTCTTTGAAACTTGACAAAATAAAGGAGTTCTCAGTTTTGTCTCTATGGATTGTTTCCTCTTCAAGTAGCCCTAGGCACTGACTGTGGAAATGCACTTTCATTGAGAGGGGTTGCCAAGCTTCTAAGAAATAACGAGTTTCCGAAATACCAGCAAATATTTTTCACCCAATCTTGATGATACTTGGTGGTGATGATCAGTACACAAATCCCACTTGGCTCATCAAATTTTATCCTTCTAGGTTGAAGCGTTCTTCTACTGTAGCAGTTTTTATTTTTAGTTTCACATCTGTTCTCTCCTATATAGATAGATGAATTTGGAACTCTAAATCCAACATGGTTTCTAGTAGCTCTTTGAAACACTACAAAATAAAGGAGTTCTCAGTTTTGTCTCTATGGTTTCTTTCCTCTTCAAGTAGCCCTGGCACAGACTGTGGAAAAGAACTTTCATTGAGAGGGGTTGCCAAGCTTCTAAGAAATAACGAGTTTCCGAAATAGCAGCAAATATTTTTTCACCCAATCTTGATGATACTTGGTGGTAAGGACAAGTACACAAATCCCACGTGGCTCACCAAATTTTGTTCTTCTAGGTTGAAGCATTCGTCTACAGTAGCAGTTTTTATTTTTGATTTCACTCTGTTCTCTCCTATATAGATAGATGAATTTGGAACTCTAAATCCAACATGGTTTCTAGTAGCTCTTTGAAACTTGAGAAAATAAAGGAGTTCTCAGTTTTGTGTCTATGGTTTGTTTTTTCTTCAAGTAGCCCTAGGCACAGACGGTGGAAAAGCAGTTTCATTGAGAGGGGTTGCCATGCGTCTAAGAAATAACGAACTTCCGAAATACCAGCAAATATTTATTACCCAATGTTGATGATACTTTGTGGTAATGATCAGTACACAAATCCCACTTGGCTCACCAAATTTTGTTCTTCTACTTTGAAGCGTTCGTCTACAGTAGCAGTTTTTATATTTAGGTTTCACTCTGTTCCTCGTATGTAGAAAGATGTATTTGGAACTCTAAATCCAACATGGTTTGTAGTGGCTCTTTGAAACTTGACAAAACAAAGGAGTTTTTCAGTTTTGTCTCAATGATTTGTTTCCGCTTCAAGTAGCCCTAAGCAGAGACTGTGGAAGAGCACTTTCTTTGATGGGGGTTGCCAAGCTTCATGAAAATACGAGTTTCCGAAATAGCAGCAAATATTTTTTCACCCAATCTTGATGATACGTGGTGGTAATGACAAGTCCACAAATCCAACTTTCCTCACCAAATTTTGTTCTTCTAGGTTGAAGCGTTCGTTTACAGTCGCAGTTTTTATTTTTAGGTTTCACTCTGTTCTCTCCTATATATATAGATGAATTTGGAACTCTAAATCCAACATGGTTTGTAGTAGCTCTTTGAAACTTGACAAAATAAAGAAGTTCTCAGTTTTGTCTCTATGGTTTGTTTCCTCTTCAATAAGCCCTAAGCAGAGACTGTGGAAAAGCACTTTCATTGATAGGCATTGCAAAGCTTGCAAGCAATTACGATTTTCCGAAATACCAGCAAATATTTTTTCACCCAATCTTGATGATACGTGCTGGTAATGACAAGTACACAAATCCCACTTGGCTCAACAAATTTTGTTCTTCTAGGTTTAAGCGTTCGTCTAGAGTAGCAGTTTTTATATTTATGTTTCACTCTGTTCTCCCCTATATAGACAGATGAATTTGGAACACTAAATCCAATATGGTTTGTAGTAGCTCTTTGAAACTTGACAAAATAAAGGAGTTCTGAGTTTTGTCTCTATGATTTGTTTCCGCTTCAAGTAGCCCTAAGCAGAGACTGTGGAAAAGCACTTTCATTGAGAGGGGTTGCCAAGCTTCTAAGAAATAACGAGTTTCCGAAATACAGGCAAATTTTTTTTCACCCAATGTTGATGATACTTGGTGGCAATGATCAGTACACAAATCCCACTTGGCCCATCAAATATTGTTCTTCTGGGTTTAAGCGTTCGTCTAAAGTAGCAGTTTTTATATTTAGGTTTCACTCTGTTCTCTAATATATAAATAGATGAATTTGGAACTCTAAATCCAACATGGTTTGTAGTAGCTCTTTGAAACTTGACAAAATAAAGGAGTTCTCAGTTTTGTCTCTATGGTGTGTTTCCTCTTCAAGTCTCCCTAGGCACAGACTGTGGAAAAGCACTTTCAATGAAAGGGGTTGCCAAGCTTCCAAGAAATTACGAGTTTCCGAAATACCAGCAAATATTTTTTCACCCAATGTTCATCATACGTTGTGGTAATGACAAGTACACAAATCCACTTGGCTCACCAAATTTTGTTCTTCTAGGTTTAAGTGTTCGTCTACAGTAGCAGTTTTTATATTTAGGTTTCACTCTGTTCTCCCCTATATAGACAGATGAATTTGGAACTCTAAATCAAATATGGTTTGTAGTACCTCTTTGAAACTTTACAAAATAAAGGAGTTCTCAGTTTTGTCTCTATGATTTGTTTCCGCTTCAAGTAGCCCTAAGAAGAGACTGTGAAAAAGCACTTTCATTGAGAGGGGTTGCCAAGCTTCTAAGAAAAAACGAGTTTCCGAAATACAGGCAATTTTTTTTCACCCAATGTTGATGATACTTGGTGGTAATGATCAGTACACAAATCCCACTTGGCCCACAAATATTGTTCTTCTGGGTTTAAGCGTTGGTCTACAGTAGCAGTTTTTATATTTAGGTTTCCCTCTGTTCTCTGCTATATAGATAGATGAATTTGGAACTCTAAATCCAACATGGTTTGCAGTAGCTCTTTGAAACTTGACAAAATAAAGTAGTTCTCAGTTTTGTCTCTATGTTTTGTCTCCTCTTCAAGTAGTCCTAGGCACAGACTGTGGAAAAGCACTTTCATTGAGAGGGGTGGCCAATCTTCTAAGAAATAACGGGTTTCCGAAATACCAGCAAATATTTTTTCACCGAATCTTGATGATACTTGGTGGTAATGATCAGTACACAAAACCCACGTGGCTCACCAAATTTTGTTCCTCTAGGTTGAAGCGTTCGTTTACAGTAACAGTTTATATTTTTAGGTTTCACTCTGTTCTCTCCTATATAGATAGATGAATTTGGAACTCTAAATCCAACATGGTTTGTAGTAGCTCTTTGAAACTTGCAAAATAAAGGAGTTCTCAGTTTTGTCTCTATGGTTTGTTTCCTCTTCCAGTAGCCCTAGGCACAGACTGTGGAAAAGCACTTTCATTGAGAGGGGTTGCCAAGCTTCCAAGAAATTACGAGTTTCCGAAATACCAGCAAATATTTTTTCACCCAAACTTGATGATACTTGGTGGTAATGATTGGTATACAAATCCCACGTGACTCACCAAATTTTGTTCTTTTAGTTTGAAGCATTCGTTTACAGTAGCAGTTTTTATTTTTAGGTTTCACTCTGTTCCCTCCTATATATATAGATGAATTTGGAGCTCTAAATCCAACATGGTTTGTAGTAGCTCTTTGAAACTTGACAAAATACAGAAGTTCTCAGTTTTGTCTCTATGGTTTGTTTCCGCTTCAGTGTAGCCCTAAGAAGACACTGTGGAAAAGCACTTTCATTGAGAGGGGTCGCCAAGCTTCCAAGAAATTACGAGATTCCGAAATACCAGCAAATATTTTTACACACAATCTTGATGATACTTGGTGGTAATTATCGGTACACAAATCCCACTTTACTCACCAAATTTTGTTCTTCTAGGTTGATGCGTTCGTTTTCAGTAGCAGTTTTTAATTTTAGGTTTCACTCTGTTCTCTCCTATATCGATAAATAAATTTGGAACTCTAAATCCAACATGGTTTGTAGTAGCTCTTTGAAACTTGACAAAATAAAGGACTTCTCAGTTTTGTCTCTATGGTTTGTTTGCTCTTCAAGTAGCCCTGGCACAGACTGTGGAAAAGCACTTTCATTGAGAGGGGTTGACAAGCTTAAAAGAAATAACGATTTTCCGAAATACCAGCAAATATTTTTTCACAAAATCTTGCTGATACTTGGTTGTAAGGACAAGTACACAAATCCCACTTGGCTCACCAAATTTTGTTCTTCTAGGTTGAAGCCTTTGTCTACAGTAGCAGTTTTTATTTTTAGGTTTCACTCTGTTCTCTCCTATATAGATAGATGAATTTGGAACTCTAAATCCAACATAGTTTGTAGTAGCTCTATGAAACTTGACAAAATAAAGGAGTTCTCAGTTTTGTCTCTATGATTTTTTTCCGCTTCAGTGTAGCCCTAAGCAGAGACTGTGGAAAAGCACTTTCATTGAAATGGGTGGCCAAGCTTCCAGGAAATTACGAGATTCCGAAATATCAGCAAATATTTTTACACCCAATCTTTATGATACTTGGTCGTAATGATCGGTACACAAATCCCACTTGTCTCACCAAATTTTGTTCTTCTAGGTTGAAGCGTTCGTCTTCAGTAGCAGTTTTTATTTTTAGGTTTCACTCTGTTCTCTCCTATATAGATAGATGAATTTGGAACTCTAAATCCAACATGGTCTGTAGTAGGTCTTTGAAACTTGACAAAATAAAGGAGTTCTCAGTTTTGCATGTATGATTTTTTTCCTCTTCAAGTAGCCCTAGGCACAGACGGTGGAAAAGCACTTTCATTGAGAGGGGTTGCCTAGCTTCCAAGAAAAAAAGAGTTTCCGAAATACCAGCAAATATTTTTTCACCCAATCTTGATGATGTGTGGTGGTAATGACTAGTTCACAAATCACACTTGGCTCACAAAATTTTGTTCTTCTAGGTTGAAGCATTCGTTTACAGTAGCAGTTTTTATATTTAGATTTCACTCTGTTCTCTGCTATATAGATAGATGAATTTGGAACTCTACATCCAACATGCTTTGTAGTAGCTCTTTGAAACTTGACAAAATACAGAAGTTCTCAGTTTTGTCTCTATGGTCTGTTTCCGCTTCAGTGTAGCCCTAAGAAGACACTGTGGAAAAGCACTTTCATTGAGAGGGGTTGCCAAGCTTCCAAGAAATTACGAGATTCCGAAATACCAGCAAATATTTTTACACACAATCTTGATGATACTTGGTGGTAATTATCGGTACACAAATCCCACTTTACTCACCAAATTTTGTTCTTCTAGGTTGATGCGTTCGTTTTCAGTAGCAGTTTTTATTTTTAGGTTTCACTCTGTTCTCTCCTATATAGATAAATAAATTTGGAACTCTAAATCCAACATGGTTTGTAGTAGCTCTTTGAAACTTGACAAAATAAAGGACTTCTCAGTTTTGTCTCTATGGTTTGTTTGCTCTTCAAGTAGCCCTGGCACAGACTGTGGAAAAGCACTTTCATTGAGAGGGGTTGACAAGCTTAAAAGAAATAACGATTTTCCAAAATACCAGCAAATATTTTTTCACCCAATCTTGCTGATACTTGGTTGTAAGGACAAGTACACAAATCCCACTTGGCTCACCAAATTTTGTTCTTCTAGGTTGAAGCCTTTGTCTACAGTAGCAGTTTTTATTTTTAGGTTTCACTCTGTTTTCTCCTATATAGATAGATGAATTTGGAACTCTAAATCCAACATAGTTTGTAGTAGCTCTATGAAACTTGACAAATAAAGGAGTTCTCAGTTTTGTCTCTATGATTTTTTTCCGCTTCAGTGTAGCCCTAAGCAGAGACTGTGGAAAAGCACTTTCATTGAGAGGGGTGGCCAAGCTTCCAAGAAATTACGAGATTCCGAAATATCAGCAAATATTTTTACACCCAATCTTTATGATACTTGGTGGTAATGATCGGTACACAAATCCCACTTGTCTCACCAAATTTTGTTCTTCTAGGTTGAAGCGTTCGTCTTCAGGAGCAGTTTTTATTTTTAGGTTTCACTCTGTTCTCTCCTATATAGATAGATGAATTTGGAACTCTGAATCCAACATGGTTTGTAGTAGGTCTTTGAAACTTGACAAAATAAAGGAGTTCTCAGTTTTGCCTCTATGATTTTTTTCCTCTTCAAGTAGCCCTAGGCACAGACGGTGGAAAAGCACTTTCATTGAGAGGGGTTGCCTAGCTTCCAAGAAAATACGAGTTTCCGAAATACCAGCAAATGTTTTTTCACCCAATCTTGATGATTCGTGGTGGTAATGACTAGTTCACAAATCACACTTGGCTCACCAAATTTTGTTCTTCTAGGTTGAAACATTCGTTTACAGTAGCAGTTTTTATATTTAGATTTCACTATGTTCTCTGCTATATAGATAGATGAATTTGGAACTCTACATCCAACATGCTTTGTAGTAGCTCTTTGAAACTTGAAAAATAAAGGAGTTCTAAATTTTTTCTCTATTGTTTGTTTCCTCCTCAAGTAGCCCTAGGCACAGACGGTGGAAAAGAACTTTCATTGAGAGGGGTTGCGAAACTTCTAAGAAATAACGAGTTTCCGAAATACCAGCAAATATTTTTTAACCCAATGTTGATGATACTTGGTGGTAATGATCAGTACACAAATCCCACTTGGCTCACCAAATTTTATTCTTGTAGGTTGAAGCGTTCGTTTACAGTAGCAGTTTTTATATTTAGGTTTCACTCTGTTCTCTGCTATGTAGATAGATGAATTTGGAACTCTAAATCCAACATGGTTTGTAGTAGCTCTTCGAAACTTCACAAAATAAAGGAGTTCTACGTTTTGTCTCTATGGTTTGTTTCCTCTTCAAGTAGCCCTAGGCACAGACGGTGGAAAAGCACTTTCATAGAGAGGGGTTGCCAAGCTTCTAAGAAATAACGAGTTTCCGAAATACCAGCAAATATTTTTTAACCCAATGTTGATGATACTTGGTGGTATGATCAGTACACAAATCCCACAAGGCTCACCAATTTGTTCTTCTATGTTGAAGCTTTCGTCTACTGTAGTAATTTTTTATTTAAGTTTCCCTCTGTTCTCTCCTATATAGATAGATGAATTTGGAACTCTAAATCCAACATGGTTTGCAGTAGCTCTTTGAAACTTGACAAAATAAAGTAGTTCTCAGTTTTGTCTCTATGATTTGTTTCCGCTTCAAGTAGCCCTAAGCAGAGACTGTGGAAAAGCACTTTCATTGAGAGGGGTTGCCAAGCTTCCAAGAAAATACGAGTTTCCGAAATACCAGCAAATATTTTTTCACCCAATCTTGATGATATGTGGTGGTAATGACAAGTACACAAATCCCACTTAGCTCACCAAATTTCGTTCTTCTAGGGTGAAGCGTTCGTTTACAGTAGCAGTTTTTATATTTAGGTTTCACTCTGTTCTCTCCTATATAGATAGATGAATTTGGAACACTAAATCCAACATGGTTTGCAGTAGCTCTTTGAAACTTGACAAAATAAAGTAGTTCTCAGTTTTTTCTCTATGTTTTGTTTTCACTTCAAGTAGTCCTAGGCACAGACTGTGGAAAAGCACTTTCATTGAGAGGGGTTGCCAAGCTTCTAAGAAATAACGAGTTTCCGAAATACCAGCAAACATTTTATCACCCAATCTTGCTGATACTTGGTGGTAAGGACAAGTCCACAAATCCCACATGGCTCACCAAATTTTTTTCTTTTAGTTTGAAGCATTCGTTTACAGTAGAAGTTTTTATTTTTAGGTTTCACTCTGTTCCCTCCTATATATATAGATGAATTTGGAGCTCTAAATCCAACATGGTTTGTAGTAGCTCTTTGAAACTTGACAAAATACAGAAGTTCTCAGTTTTGTCTCTATGGTTTGTTTCCGCTTCAGTGTAGCCCTAAGAAGAGACTGTGGAAAAGCACTTTCATTGAGAGGGGTTGCCAAGCTTCCAAGAAATTACGAGATTCCGAAATACCAGCAAATATTTTTACACACAATCTTGATGATACTTGGTGGTAATTATCGGTACACAAATCCCACTTTACTCACCAAATTTTGTTCTTCTAGGTTGATGCGTTCGTTTTCAGTAGCAGTTTTTATTTTTAGGTTTCACTCTGTTCTCTCCTATATAGATAAATGAATTTGGAACTCTAAATCCAACATGGTTTGTAGTAGCTCTTTGAAACTTGACAAAATAAAGGACTTCTCAGTTTTGTCTCTATGGTTTGTTTGCTCTTCAAGTAGCCCTGGCACAGACTGTGGAAAAGCACTTTCATTGAGAGGGGTTGACAAGCTTAAAAGAAATAACGATTTTCTGAAATACCAGCAAATATTTTTTCACCCAATCTTGCTGATACTTGGTTGTAAGGACAAGTACACGAATCCCACTTGGCTCACCAAATTTTGTTCTTCTAGGTTGAAGCCTTTGTCTACAGTAGCAGTTTTTATTTTTAGGTTTCACTCTGTTCTCTCCTATATAGATAGATGAATTTGGAACTCTAAATCCAACATAGTTTGTAGTAGCTCTATGAAACTTGACAAATAAAGGAGTTCTCAGTTTTGTGTCTATGATTTTTTTCCGCTTCAGTGTAGCCCTAAGCAGAGACTGTGGAAAAGCACTTTCATTGAGAGGGGTGGCCAAGCTTCCAAGAAATTACGAGATTCCGAAATATCAGCAAATATTTTTACACCCAATCTTTATGATACTTGGTGGTAATGATCGGTACACAAATCCCACTTGTCTCACCAAATTTTGTTCTTCTAGGTTGAAGCGTTCGTCTTCAGTAGCAGTTTTTATTTTTAGGTTTCACTCTGTTCTCTCCTATAGAGATAGATGAATTTGGAACTCTAAATCCAACATGGTTTGTAGTAGGTCTTTGAAACTTGACAAAATAAAGGAGTTCTCAGTTTTGCCTCTATGATTTTTTTCCTCTTCAAGTAGCCCTAGGCACAGACGGTGGAAAAGCACTTTCATTGAGAGGGGTTGCCTAGCTTCCAAGAAAATACGAGTTTCCGAAATACCAGCAAATGTTTTTTCACCCAATCTTGATGATTCGTGGTGGTAATGACTAGTTCACAAATCACACTTGGCTCACCAAATTTTGTTCTTCTAGGTTGAAACATTCGTTTACAGTAGCAGTTTTTATATTTAGATTTCACTATGTTCTCTGCTATATAGATAGATGAATTTGGAACTCTACATCCAACATGCTTTGTAGTAGCTCTTTGAAACTTGAAAAATAAAGGAGTTCTAAATTTTTTCTCTATTGTTTGTTTCCTCCTCAAGTAGCCCTAGGCACAGACGGTGGAAAAGAACTTTCATTGAGAGGGGTTGCGAAACTTCTAAGAAATAACGAGTTTCCGAAATACCAGCAAATATTTTGTAACCCAATGTTGATGATACTTGGTGGTAATGATCGGTACACAAATCCCACTAGGCTCACCAAATTTTCTTCTTCTAGGTTGAAGCGTTCGTCTACAGTATCAGTTTTTATATTTAGGTTTCAATATATTCTCTGATATTGATAGATGAATTGGGAACTCTAAATCCAATATGGTTTGTAGTAGCTCTTTGAATCTTGACAAAATAAAGGAGTTCTCAGTTTTGTCTCTATGATTTGTTTCCGCTTCACGTAGCCCTAAGCAGAGACTGTGGAAAAGCACTATCATTGAGAGGGGTTGCCAAGCTTCCCAGAAAATTCGGGTTTCCAAAATACCAGCAAATATTTTTTCACCGAATTTTGATAATACTTGGTGGTAATGATCGGTACACAAATCCGTCTTGGCTCACCATTTTGTTCTGCTAGGTTGAAGCGTTCATCTACAGTAGCAGTTTTTATATTTAGGTTTCACTCTGTTCTCTGCTATATAGATTGATGAATTTGGAACTCTAAATCCAACATGGTTTGCAGTAGCTCTTTGAAACTTGACAAAATAAAGGAGTTCTCAGTTTTGTCTCTATGGTTTGGTACCTCTTCAAGTAGCCCTAGGCACAGAAGGTGGAAAAGCACTTTCATTGAGAGCGGTTGCCAATCTTCTAAGAAATAATGAGTTTCCGAAATACCAGCAAATATTTTTTCACCGAATCTTGATGATACTTGGTGGTAATGATCAGTACACAAATCCCACTTGGCTCACCAAATTTTGTTCTTCTAGGTTGAAGCGTTCGTCTACAGTAGCAGTTTTTATATGCAGGTTTCACGGTGTTCTCTCCTATATAGATAGATGAATTTAGAACTCTAAATCCAGAATGGTTTGTAGTAGCTCTTTGAAACTTGACAAAACAAATTAGTTCTCAGTTCTGTCTCTACAGTTTGTTTCCTCTTCAAGTAGCCCAAGGAATTGACTGTGGAAAAGCACTTTCATTGAAAGGGGTTGCCAAGCTTCCAAGAAATAACGAGTTTCCGAAATACCAGCAAATATTTTTTTCACCCAATAGTGATGACACGTGGTGGTAATGATCGGTACACAAATCCCACTTGGCTACCAAATTGTGTTCTTCTAGGTTGAAGCGTTCGTCTACAGTAGCAGTTTTTATATTTAGGTTTTTCTCTGTTCTCTCCTATATAGATAGATGAATTTGGAACTCTAAATACAACATGGTTTGTAGTAGCTCTTTGAAAGTTGACAAAAATAAATTAGTTCTCAGTTTTGTCTCTATGTTTTTTTTACTCTTCAAGCAGCCCTGAGCAGAGACTGTGGAAAAGCACTTTCATTGAAAGGGGTTGCAAGGTTCCAAGAAATTACAAGTTTCCGAAATACCAGAAAATATTCTTTCACCCAATCTTGATGTTACGTGGTGGTAATGACAAGTACACAAGTCCCACTTGGCTCACCAAATATTGTTCTTCTAGGTTGAAGCGTCGTTTACAATTGCAGTTTTTATATTTAGGTTTCACTCTCTTTTCTCCTATATAGATAGATGAATTTGGAACACTAAATCCAACATGGTTTGTAGTAGCTCTTAGAAACTTGACAAAATAAAGGAGTTCTCAGTTTTGTCTCTATGGTTTCTTGCTCTTCAAGTAGCCCTAGGCACAGACTGTGGAAAAGCCCTTTCATTGAGAGGGGTTGCCAAGTTTCTAAGAAATAACGAGTTTCCGAAATACCAGCAAATATTTTTTCACCCAATCTAGATGATACGTGGTGGTAATGACAAGTACACAAATCCCACTTGGCTCACCGAATTTTATTCTTCTAGGTTGAAGCGTTCGTTTACAGTAGCATTTTTTATTTTTAGGTTTTCCTCTGTTCTCTCCAATATACATAGATAAATTTGGAACTCTAAATCCAACATGGTTTGTAGTAGCTCTTTGAAACTTGACAAAAAAAAATTAGTTCGCAGTTTTGTCTCTATGGCTTGTTTCGTCTTCAAGTAGCCCTAAGCAGAGACTGTGGAAAACACTTTCATTGAAAGGGGTTGCCAACCTTCCAAGAAATTATGAGTTTCCGAAATACCAGCAAATATTCTTTCACCCAATCTTGTTGATACGTGGTGGTAATGACAAGTACATATTTCCCACTTGGCTCACCAAATTTTGTTCTTCTAGGTTGAAACGTTCGTCCACAGTAGCAGTTTTTATATTTAGGTTTCCCTTTGTTCTCTCCTATATACATAGATGAATTTGGAACTCTAAATTCAACATGGTTTGTAGTACCTTTTTGAAAGTTGACAAAATAATGGAGTTCTCAGTTTTGTCTCTATGGTTTGTTTTCTCTTCAAGTAGTCCTAAGCAGAGACTGTTTAAATGCACTTTCATTGAAAGAGGTTGCCAAGCTTCCCAGAAATAACGAGTTTCCGAAATACCAGCAAATATTTTTTCACCCAATCTTGATGATGCTTGGTGGTAATGATCGGTACACATCCCACTTGGCTCACAAAATTTTGTTCTTCTATTTTCAGCGTTCGTTTACAGTAGCAGTTTTTATTTTTAGGTTTCACTCTGTTCTCTCCTATATAGATAGATGAATTTGTAACTCTAAGTCCAACGTGGATTTAGAACTTGAAACTTGACCAAATGAAGGAGTTCTCAGTTTTGTCTCTATGGTTTGTTTCCTCTTCAAGTAGCCCTAGGCACAGACGGTGGAAAAGCACTTTCATTGAGAGGGGTTGCCAACTTCTAAGAAATAACGAATTTCCGAAATAACAGCAAATATTTTTTCACCCAATCTTGATGATACTTGGTGGTAATGATCAGTACACAAATCCCACTTGGCTCACCAAATTTTGTTCTTCTAGGTTGAAGCTTTCAACTACAGTAGCAGTTTTTATATTTACGTTTCCCTCTGTTCTCTCCTATATAGATAGATGAATTTGGAACTCTAAATCCAACATGGTTTGTAGTAGTTCTTTGAAACTTGACAAAAAAAGTTGATCTCAGTTTTGTCTCTATGGTTTGTTTCCTCTTCTAGTAGCCCTAGGAACAGACAGTGCAAAAGCACTTTCATTGAGAGGGGTTGCCTAGCTTCTAAGAAATAACGAGTTTCCGAAATACCAGCAAATATTTTTTCACCCAATCTTGATGATACTTGGTGGTAATGATCAGTACACAAATCGCACTTGGCTCACCAAATTGTGTTCTTCTAGGTTGAAGCGTTCGTCTACAGTAGCAGTTTTTATATGTAGGTTTCACTGTGTTCTCTCTTATATAGATAGATGAATTTGGAACTCTAAATCCAGAATGGTTTGTAGTAGCTCTTTGAAACTTGACAAAACAAAGTTGTTTTCAGTTTTGTCTCTACGGTTTGTTTCCTCTTCAAGTAGCCCAAAGCATTGACTGAGGAAAAGCACTTTATTGAAAGGGGTTGCCAAGCTTCCAAGAAATAACGAGTTTCTGAAATACCAGCAAATATTTTTTCACCCAACCTTGATGATACTTGGTGGTAATGATGGGTACACAAGTCCCACTTGGCTCACCAAATTTTGTTATTCTAGTTTGAAGCCTTCGTTTACAGTAGCAGTTTATATTTTTAGGTTTCCCTCTGTTCTCTCCTATATAGACAGATGAATTTGAAACTCTAAATCCAAAACGGTTGGTAGTAGCTCTTTGAAACTTGACAAAAAAAGGGAGTTCTCAGTTTTGTCTCTATGATTTGTTTCCTTTTCAAGTAGCCCTAGGCACATACTGTGGAAAAGCACTTTCATTGAGAGGGGTTGCCAAGCTTCTAAGAAATAACGAGTTTCCGAATTACCAGCAATTATTTTTTCACCCAATCTTGATGATACTTGGTGGTATATATCGGAAAACAAATCCCACTTGAGTCATCAAATTGTGTTCTTCTAGGTTGAATCGTTCTTTTACACTAGCAGTTTATTTTTTTAGGTTTCCCTCTGTTCTCTCTTATATAGATTGATGAATTTGGAACTCTAAATCCAACATGGTTTGTAGTAGCTCTTTGAAACATGACAAAATAAAAGACTGCTCAGTTTTTTCTCTATGATTTGTTTCATCTTCAAGTAGCCCTAAGCAGAGACTGTGGAAAAGCACTTTCATTGAAAGGAGTTGCCAAGCTTCCAAGAAATTACGAGTTTCAGGAATACCAGCAAATATTTCTTCACCCAATGTTGATGATACGTGGTGGTAATGACAAGTACACAAATAATACTTGGCTCACCAAATTATACTCTTCTAGGTTGAAGCGTTCGTTTACAGTAGCAGTTTTTATTTTTAGGTTTTCCTCTGTTCTCTCCAATATACATAGATGAATTTGGAACTCTAAAAAAACCATGTTTTGTAGTAGCTCTTTGAAACTTGACAAAATAAAGGAGTTCTCAGTTATATCTCTATGCTTTGTTTCCTCTTCAAGTAGCCCTAGGCACTGACTGTGGAAAAGCACTTTCATTGAGTGGGGTTGCCAAGCTTCCAAGACATAACGAGTTTCCGAAATACCAGCAAATATTTTTTCACCCATTCTTGATGATACGTGGTGGTAATTTTCGGTACACAAATCCCACTTGGCTCACCAAATTTTGTTCTTCTAGGTTGAAGCTTTCGTCTACAGTAGCAGTTTTAATATGTAGGTTTCCCTCTGTTCTCTCTTATATAGATAGATGAATTTGCAACTCTAAATCCAACATGGTTTGTAGTAGCTCTTTGAAACTTGAAAAAATAAAGGAGTTCTCAGTTTTGTCTCTATGGTTTGTTTCCTCTTCAAGTAGCCCTAGGCACAGACTGTGGAAAGGAACTTTCATTGAGTGGGGTTGCCAAGCATATAAGAAATAACGAGTTTCTGACATACCAGCAAATATTTTTTCACCCAATCTTGATGATACTTGGATGTAATGATCAGTACAACAATCCCACTTGGCTCACCAAATTTTGTTCTTCTAGGTTGAAGCGTTCATTTACAGTAGCAGTTTTTATTTTTAGGTTTCACTCTGTTCTCTCCTATTTAGATAGATGAATTGGGAACTTTACATCCAACATGGTTTGTAGTAGCTCTTTGAAACTTGAGAAAATAAAGTATTTCTCATTTTTGTCTCTATGGTTTGTTTCCTCTTCAAGTAGCCCTAGGCACAGACTGTGGAAAAGAATTTTCATTGAGAGGGGTTGCCAAGATTCTAAGAAATAACGAGTTTTCGAAATACCAGCAAATATTTTTTCACCCAATCTTGATGATACTTGGTGGTAATGATCAGTACACAAATCCCACTTGGCTCACCAAATATTGTTCTTCTAGGTTTAAGCGTTCGTCTACAGTAGCATTTTTTATATTTAGGTTTCCCTCTGTTCTCTCCTATATAGATAGATGAATTTGGAACTCTAAATCCAACATGGTTTGTCGTAGCTCCTTGAAACTTGACAAAAAAAGTAGTTCTCAGTTTTGGCTCTATGGTTTGTTTCCTCTTCAAGTAGCCCTAAGCAGATATTGTCGAAAAGCACTTTCATTGCAAGGGGTTGCCAAGCTTCCTAGAAATTACGAGTTTCCCAAATACCAGCAAGTATTTTTTCACCCAATCTTGATGACACGTGGTGGTAATGACAATACACAAATCCAACTTGACTCACCAAATTTTGTTCATCTAGGTTGAAGCGTTCCTTTCCAGTAGCAGTTTTTATTTTTAGGTTTCAATCGGTTTTCGCCTATATAGATAGATGAATTTGGAACTCTAAATCCGACATGCTTTGTAGTAGCTTTTTGAAACTTGACAAAATAAAGGAATTCTCAGTATTGTCTCTATTGTTTGTTTCCTCTTCACGTAGCCCTAGGCACAGACTGTAAAAAAGCACTTTCATTGAGAGGGGTTGCCAAACTTCTGAGAAATAACGAGTTTCTGAAATACCAGGAAATGTTTTTTCACGCAACCTTGATGATAGGTGGTGGTAATGATCAGTACACAAATTCCACTTGGCTCACCAAATTGTGTTCTTCTAGGTTGAAGCGTTCATCTACAGTAGCAGTTTTTATATTTACGTTTCACTCTGTTCTCCCCTATATAGATAGATGAATTTGGAACTCTAAATCCAACATGGTTTGTAGTAGCTCTTTGAAACTTGACAAAATAAAGGAGTTCTCAGTTTTGTCACCATGGTTGGTTTCCTCTTCAAGTAGCCCTAGGCACAGACTGTGGAAAAGCACTTTCATTGAGAGGGGTTGTCAAGCTTCTAAGATAATGAGTTTCCGAAAACCAGCAAATATTTTTTCACACAATCTTGATGATACTTGGTGGTAATGATCGGTACACAAATCCCACTTGACTAAAAAAAAATTTGTTCTTCTAGTTTGAAGCGTTTTTTTACAGTAGCAGTTTATAATTTTAGGTTTCCCTCTGTTCTCTCCTATATAGATAGATGATTTTGGATCTCTAAATTCAACAGGTTTTTTAGTAGCTCTTTGAAACTTGACAAAATAAAGGAGTTCTCAGTTTTGTACTTATGGTTTGTTTCCTCTTCAAGTATCCCTAAGCAGAAACTTTTAAAAGCACTTTCATTAAAAGGGGTTGCCAAGCTTCCAAGAAATTACGAGTTTCTTTAATACCAGCAAATATTTTTTCACCCATTCTTCATGATACTTGGTGGTAATGACAAGTACACAAATCCCACTTGGCTCACCAAATTTTGTTCTTCTAGGTTGAAGCGTTCGTCTACAGCAGCAGTTTTTATATTTAGGTTTCCCTCTGTTCTCTCCTATATACTTAGATGAATTTGGAACTCTAAATCCAACATGTTTTGTAGTAGCCCTTTGAAACTTGACAAAATAAAGGAGTTCTCAGTTTTGTCTCTATGGTTTGTTTCCTCTTCAAGTAGCCCTAGGCACAGACTGTGGAAAAGCATTTTAATTGAGAGTGGTTGCCAAGCTTCTAAGAAATAACGTGTTTCCGAAATACCAGCAAATATTTTTTGGCCCAATCTTGATGATACCTGGTGGTAATGATCTGTACACAATCCCACTGGGCTCACCAAATTGTGTTCTTCTAGGTTGAAGCGTTCGTCTACAGTAGCAGTTTTTATATGTAGGTTTCACTCTGTTCTCTCTTTATAGTTAGATTAATTTGGAACTCTAAATCCAAAATGGTTTCTGGTAGCTCTTTGAACCTTGACAAAATAAAGGAGTTCTAAGTTTTGCCTCTATGGTTTGTTTCCTCAGTAAGTAGCCTAGGCACAGACTGTGAAAAACACTTTCATTGTGAGGGGTTGCCAAGCTTCCAGAAATAACGAGTTTCCGAAATGCCAGCAAATATTTTTTCACCCAATCTTGATGATACTTGGTGGTAATGATCAGTACCCAATTCCAGCTTGGCTCACCAAATATTGTTCTTCTAGGTTGAAGCGTTCGTCTATAGTAGCAGTTTTTATATTTTTTTTTCACTCTGTTCTCTCCTATATAGATAGATGAATTTGGAACTCTAAATCCAACATGGTTTGTAGTAGCTCTTTGAAACTTGTCAAAATAAAGGAGTTCTCAGTTTTGTCTCTATGGTTTGTTTCCTCTTCAAGTAGGCCTAGGCACATTTTGTGGAAAAGCTCTTTCCTTGAGAGGGGTTGCCAAGCTTAAAGAAATAACGAGTTTCCGAAATACCAGCAAATATTTTTTCACCCATTCTTGATGATACATGGTGGTAATGATCGGTACAGAAATCCCACTTGGCTCACCAAATTGTGTTCTTCTAGGTTGAAGCATTCGTCTACAGTAGCAGTTTTTATATTAAGGTTTCCCTCTGTTCTCTCCTATATAGATAGATGAATTTGGAATTCTAAATCCAACATGGATTGTAGTAGGTCGTTGAAACTTGACAAAAAAAATTAGTTCTCAATTTTGTCTCCTCGGTTTGTTTCCTCTTCAAGTATAACTAGGCACAGACTGTGGAAAAGCACTTTCATTGAAAGGGGTTGCCAAGCTTCCAAGAAATAACGAGTTTCTGAAATACCAGCAAATATTTTTTCACCCAATCTTGATGATGCTTGGTGGCAATGATCGTTACACAAATCCCACTTGGCTCACCAAATTTTGTTCTTCTAGGTTGCAGCGTTCGTTTATAGTAGCAGTTTTTAATTTTAGGTTTCCCTATGTTTTCTCCTATATAGATAGATGAATTTGGAACTCTAAATCCAACATGGTTTGTAGTAGCTCTTTGAAACTTGAAAAAAAAATTAGTTCTCAGTTTTGTCTCTATGGTTTGTTTCCCCTTCAAGTAGCCCTAAGCAAAGACTGTGGAAAATACTTTCATTGAAAGGGGTTGCCAACCTTCCAAGAAATTATGAGTTTCCGAAATACTAGCAAATATTCTTGCACCCAATCTTGATGATACGTGGTGGTAATGACAAGAACACAAGTCCCACTTGGCTCACCAAATTTTGTTCTTCTAGGTTGAAATGTACGTCCACAGTAGCAGTTTTTATATTTAGGTTTCCCTCTGTTCTCTCCTATATAGATAGATGAATTTGGAGCTCTAAATCCAACATGGTTTGTAGTAGTTCTTGAAACTTGAGAAAAAAAAGTAGTTATCAGTTTTGTCAATATGGTTTGTTTTCTCTTCATGTAGCCCTAAGCAGCGACTGTGGAAAACCACTTTTATTGAAATGGGTTGCCAAGCTTCCAAGAAATAACGAGTTTTCGAAATACCAGCAAATATTTTTTCACCCAATCTTGATGATGCTTGGTGGTAATGATCGGTACACAAATCCCACTTGGCTCACAAAATTTTGTTCTTCTAGGTTGCAGCGTTCGTTTACAGTAGCAGTTTTTATTTTTAGGTTTCACTCTGTTCTCTCCTATATAGATAGATGAATTTGGAAATCTAAATCCAACATGGTTTGTAGTAGTCCTTTGAAACTTGACAAAAAAAGTTGATCTCAGTTTTGTCTCTATGGTTTGTTTCCTCTTAAAGTAGCCATAGGAACAGACAGTGCAAAAGCACTTTCATTGAGAGGGGTTGCCAAGCTTCTAAGAAATAACGAGTTTTCGAAAAACCATCAAATATTTTTTCACCCAATCTTGATGATACTTGGTGGTAATGATCAATACACAATACCCACTTGACTCACCAAATTTTGTTCTTCTAGTTTTAAGCGTTCGTCTACTGTAGCAGTTTTTATATTTAGGTTTCACTCTGTTCTCTCCTATATAAATAGATGAATTTGGAACTCTAAATCCAACATGGTTTGTAGTAGCTCTTTGAAACTTGAGAAAATAAAGGAGTTCTCAGTTTTGTGTCTATGGTTTGTTTCCTCTTCAAGTAGCCCTAGGCACACACTGTGGAAAAGCACTTTCATTGAGAGGGGTTGCCAATCTTTTAAGAAATAACGAGTTTCCGAAATACCAGCAAATATTTTTTCTCCCAATCTTGATGATACTTGGTGGTAATGATCAGTACACAAATCGCACTTGGCTCACCAAATTGTGTTCTTCTAGGTTGAAGCGTTCGTCTACAGTAGCAGTTTTTATATGCAGGTTTCACGGTGTTCTCTCCTATATAGATAGATGAATTTAGAACTCTAAATCCAGAATGGTTTGTAGTAGCTCTTTGAAACTTGACAAAACAAATTAGTTCTCAGTTCTGTCTCTACAGTTTGTTTCCTCTTCAAGTAGCCCAAGGAATTGACTGTGGAAAAGCACTTTCATTGAAAGGGGTTGCCAAGCTTCCAAGAAATAACGAGTTTCCGAAATACCAGCAAATATTTTTTTCACCCAATAGTGATGACACGTGGTGGTAATGATCGGTACACAAATCCCACTTGGCTACCAAATTGTGTTCTTCTAGGTTGAAGCGTTCGTCTACAGTAGCAGTTTTTATATTTAGGTTTTTCTCTGTTCTCTCCTATATAGATAGATGAATTTGGAACTCTAAATACAACATGGTTTGTAGTAGCTCTTTGAAAGTTGACAAAAATAAATTAGTTCTCAGTTTTGTCTCTATGTTTTTTTTACTCTTCAAGCAGCCCTGAGCAGAGACTGTGGAAAAGCACTTTCATTGAAAGGGGTTGCAAGGTTCCAAGAAATTACAAGTTTCCGAAATACCAGAAAATATTCTTTCACCCAATCTTGATGTTACGTGGTGGTAATGACAAGTACACAAGTCCCACTTGGCTCACCAAATATTGTTCTTCTAGGTTGAAGCGTCGTTTACAATTGCAGTTTTTATATTTAGGTTTCACTCTCTTTTCTCCTATATAGATAGATGAATTTGGAACACTAAATCCAACATGGTTTGTAGTAGCTCATAGAAACTTGACAAAATAAAGGAGTTCTCAGTTTTGTCTCTATGGTTTCTTGCTCTTCAAGTAGCCCTAGGCACAGACTGTGGAAAAGCCCTTTCATTGAGAGGGGTTGCCAAGTTTCTAAGAAATAACGAGTTTCCGAAATACCAGCAAATATTTTTTCACCCAATCTAGATGATACGTGGTGGTAATGACAAGTACACAAATCCCACTTGGCTCACCGAATTTTATTCTTCTAGGTTGAAGCGTTCGTTTACAGTAGCATTTTTTATTTTTAGGTTTTCCTCTGTTCTCTCCAATATACATAGATAAATTTGGAACTCTAAATCCAACATGGTTTGTAGTAGCTCTTTGAAACTTGACAAAAAAAAATTAGTTCGCAGTTTTGTCTCTATGGCTTGTTTCGTCTTCAAGTAGCCCTAAGCAGAGACTGTGGAAAACACTTTCATTGAAAGGGGTTGCCAACCTTCCAAGAAATTATGAGTTTCCGAAATACCAGCAAATATTCTTTCACCCAATCTTGTTGATACGTGGTGGTAATGACAAGTACATATTTCCCACTTGGCTCACCAAATTTTGTTCTTCTAGGTTGAAACGTTCGTCCACAGTAGCAGTTTTTATATTTAGGTTTCCCTTTGTTCTCTCCTATATACATAGATGAATTTGGAACTCTAAATTCAACATGGTTTGTAGTACCTTTTTGAAAGTTGACAAAATAATGGAGTTCTCAGTTCTGTCTCTATGGTTTGTTTTCTCTTCAAGTAGTCCTAAGCAGAGACTGTTTAAATGCACTTTCATTGAAAGAGGTTGCCAAGCTTCCCAGAAATAACGAGTTTCCGAAATACCAGCAAATATTTTTTCACCCAATCTTGATGATGCTTGGTGGTAATGATCGGTACACATCCCACTTGGCTCACAAAATTTTGTTCTTCTATTTTCAGCGTTCGTTTACAGTAGCAGTTTTTATTTTTAGGTTTCACTCTGTTCTCTCCTATATAGATAGATGAATTTGTAACTCTAAGTCCAACGTGGATTTAGAACTTGAAACTTGACCAAATGAAGGAGTTCTCAGTTTTGTCTCTATGGTTTGTTTCCTCTTCAAGTAGCCCTAGGCACAGACGGTGGAAAAGCACTTTCATTGAGAGGGGTTGCCAACTTCTAAGAAATAACGAATTTCCGAAATAACAGCAAATATTTTTTCACCCAATCTTGATGATACTTGGTGGTAATGATCAGTACACAAATCCCACTTGGCTCACCAAATTTTGTTCTTCTAGGTTGAAGCTTTCAACTACAGTAGCAGTTTTTATATTTACGTTTCCCTCTGTTCTCTCCTATATAGATAGATGAATTTGGAACTCTAAATCCAACATGGTTTGTAGTAGTTCTTTGAAACTTGACAAAAAAAGTTGATCTCAGTTTTGTCTCTATGGTTTGTTTCCTCTTCTAGTAGCCCTAGGAACAGACAGTGCAAAAGCACTTTCATTGAGAGGGGTTGCCTAGCTTCTAAGAAATAACGAGTTTCCGAAATACCAGCAAATATTTTTTCACCCAATCTTGATGATACTTGGTGGTAATGATCAGTACACAAATCGCACTTGGCTCACCAAATTGTGTTCTTCTAGGTTGAAGCGTTCGTCTACAGTAGCAGTTTTTATATGTAGGTTTCACTGTGTTCTCTCTTATATAGATAGATGAATTTGGAACTCTAAATCCAGAATGGTTTGTAGTAGCTCTTTGAAACTTGACAAAACAAAGTTGTTTTCAGTTTTGTCTCTACGGTTTGTTTCCTCTTCAAGTAGCCCAAAGCATTGACTGAGGAAAAGCACTTTATTGAAAGGGGTTGCCAAGCTTCCAAGAAATAACGAGTTTCTGAAATACCAGCAAATATTTTTTCACCCAACCTTGATGATACTTGGTGGTAATGATGGGTACACAAGTCCCACTTGGCTCACCAAATTTTGTTATTCTAGTTTGAAGCCTTCGTTTACAGTAGCAGTTTATATTTTTAGGTTTCCCTCTGTTCTCTCCTATATAGACAGATGAATTTGAAACTCTAAATCCAAAACGGTTGGTAGTAGCTCTTTGAAACTTGACAAAAAAAGGGAGTTCTCAGTTTTGTCTCTATGATTTGTTTCCTTTTCAAGTAGCCCTAGGCACATACTGTGGAAAAGCACTTTCATTGAGAGGGGTTGCCAAGCTTCTAAGAAATAACGAGTTTCCGAATTACCAGCAATTATTTTTTCACCCAATCTTGATGATACTTGGTGGTATATATCGGAAAACAAATCCCACTTGAGTCATCAAATTGTGTTCTTCTAGGTTGAATCGTTCTTTTACACTAGCAGTTTATTTTTTTAGGTTTCCCTCTGTTCTCTCTTATATAGATTGATGAATTTGGAACTCTAAATCCAACATGGTTTGTAGTAGCTCTTTGAAACATGACAAAATAAAAGACTGCTCAGTTTTTTCTCTATGATTTGTTTCATCTTCAAGTAGCCCTAAGCAGAGACTGTGGAAAAGCACTTTCATTGAAAGGAGTTGCCAAGCTTCCAAGAAATTACGAGTTTCAGGAATACCAGCAAATATTTCTTCACCCAATGTTGATGATACGTGGTGGTAATGACAAGTACACAAATAATACTTGGCTCACCAAATTATACTCTTCTAGGTTGAAGCGTTCGTTTACAGTAGCAGTTTTTATTTTTAGGTTTTCCTCTGTTCTCTCCAATATACATAGATGAATTTGGAACTCTAAAAAAACCATGTTTTGTAGTAGCTCTTTGAAACTTGACAAAATAAAGGAGTTCTCAGTTATATCTCTATGCTTTGTTTCCTCTTCAAGTAGCCCTAGGCACTGACTGTGGAAAAGCACTTTCATTGAGTGGGGTTGCCAAGCTTCCAAGACATAACGAGTTTCCGAAATACCAGCAAATATTTTTTCACCCATTCTTGATGATACGTGGTGGTAATTTTCGGTACACAAATCCCACTTGGCTCACCAAATTGTGTTCTTCTAGGTTGAAGCGTTCGTCTACAGTAGCAGTTTTTATATTTAGGTTTCCCTCTGTTCTCTCGTAAATAGATAGATGGATTTGGAACTCTAAATCCAACTTGGTTTGTAGTAGCTCTTTCAAACTTTACAAAATAATGGAGTTCTCAGTTTTGCCTCTATGCTTTGTTTCCTTTTCAAGTAGCCCTAGGCACATACTGTGGAAAAGCACTTTCATTGAGAGGGGTTGCCAAGCTTCCAAGAAATAATGAGTTTCCGAATTACCAGCAAATATTTTTTCACCCATTCTTGATGATACGTGGTGGTAATGTTCGGTACACAAATCCCACTTGGCTCACCAAATTTTGTTCTTCTAGGTTGAAGCGTTTGTCTACAGTAGCAGTTTTAATATTTAGGTTTCCCTTTGTTCTCTCCTATATACATAGATGAATTTGGAACTCCAAATTCAACATGGTTTGTAGTACCTTTTTGAAAGTTGACAAAATAATGGAGTTCTCAGTTTTGTCTCTATGGTTTGTTTTCTCTTCAAGTAGTCCTAAGCAGAGACTGTTTAAATGCACTTTCATTGAAAGAGGTTGCCAAGCTTGCAAGAAATTACGAGTTTCCGAAATACCAGCAAATATTTTTTCACCCAATCTTGATGTCACGTGGTGGTAATAACATGTACACAAATCACACTTGCTTCACCAAATTTTGTTCTTCTAGGTTGAAGTGCATGTTTACAGTTGCAGTTTTTATTTTTAGGTTTCACTCTGTTCTCTCTATTTATATTGATAGATGAATTTGGAACTCTAAATCCAGCATGGTTTGTAGTAGCTCTTTGAAACTTGACAAAATAAAGTAGTTCTCAGTTTTGTCTCTACGGTTTGTTTCCTCTTCCAGTAGCCCTAGGCACAGACGGTGGAAAAGCGCTTTCATTGAGAGGGGTTGCCAAGCTTCTTAGAAATAACAAGTTTTCAAAATACCAGGAAGTATTTTTTCACCCAATCTTGATGATACTAGGTGGTGATGATCAGTACACAAATCCCACTTGGCTTACCAAATTTTGTTCTTCTAGATTGAAGCATTCGTATACAGTAGCAGTTTATATATGTAGGTTTCCCTCTGTTCTCTCTTTTTTATATGGATAGATGAATTTGGAACTCTAAATCCAGCATGGTTTGTAGTAGCTCTTTGAAACTTGACAAAATAAAGTAGTTCTCTGTTTTGTCTCTACGGTTTGTTTCCTCTTCCAGTAGCCCTAGGCACAGACGGTGGAAAAGCACTTTCATTGAGAGGGGTTGCCAAGCTTCTTAGAAATAACCAGTTTTCAAAATACCAGCAAATATTTTTTCACCCAATCTTGATGATACTTGGTGGTGATGATCAGTACACAAATCCCACTTGGCTTAACAAATTTTGTTCTTCTAGGTTGAAGCATTCGTTTACAGTAGCAGTTTTTATATGTAGGTTTCCCTCTGTTCTCTCTTATATAGATAGATGAATTTGGAACTCTAAATCAACATGGTTTGTAGTAGCTCATTGGAACTTGACAAAATAAAGGAGTTCTCAGTTTTGTCTCTATGGTTTGTTTCCTCTTCAAGTAGCCCTAAGCAGAGACTCTGGAAAAGCACTTTCATTGAAAGGGGTTGCCAAGCTTCCAAGAAATTAAGAGTTTCCGAAATAACAGCAAATATTTTTTCACCCAATCTGGATGATACGTGGTGGTAAATACAAGCACACAAATCCCACTTGGCTCACCAAATTTTGTTCTTCTAGGTTGAAGCGTTCGTCTACAGTAGCAGTTTTTATTTTTAGGTTTCACTCTGTTTCTCCTATATAGATAGATGAACATGAAACTCTAAATCCAACATGGTTTGTAGTAAGTCTTTGAAACTTGACAAAAAAAAGGAGTTCTCAGTTTCGTCTCTATGGGGTATTTCCTCTTCAAGTAGCCCTAGGCACGGACTGTGGAAAAGAACTTTCATTGAGAGGGGTTTCCAAGCTTCTAAGAATAACGAGTTTCCAAAATACCAGCAAGTATTTTTTCACCCAATCTTGATGATACTTGGTGGTAATGATCAGTACACAAATCCCACTTGGCTCACCAAATTGTGTTCTTCTAGGTTGAAGCGTTCGTCTACAGTAGCAGTTTTTATATTTAGGTTTCCCTCTGTTCTCTCGTAAATAGATAGATGGATTTGGATCTCTAAATCCAACTTGGTTTGTAGTAGCTCTTTCAAACTTTACAAAATAATGGAGTTCTCAGTTTTGCCTCTATGCTTTGTTTCCTTTTCAAGTAGCCCTAGGCACATACTGTGGAAAAGCACTTTCATTGAGAGGGGTTGCCAAGCTTCCAAGAAATAATGAGTTTCCGAATTACCAGCAAATATTTTTTCACCCATTCTTGATGATACGTGGTGGTAATGTTCGGTACACAAATCCCACTTGGCTCACCAAATTTTGTTCTTCTAGGTTGAAGCGTTTGTCTACAGTAGCAGTTTTAATATTTAGGTTTCCCTTTGTTCTCTCCTATATACATAGATGAATTTGGAACTCCAAATTCAACATGGTTTGTAGTACCTTTTTGAAAGTTGACAAAATAATGGAGTTCTCAGTTTTGTCTCTATGGTTTGTTTTCTCTTCAAGTAGTCCTAAGCAGAGACTGTTTAAATGCACTTTCATTGAAAGAGGTTGCCAAGCTTGCAAGAAATTACGAGTTTCCGAAATACCAGCAAATATTTTTTCACCCAATCTTGATGTCACGTGGTGGTAATAACATGTACACAAATCACACTTGCTTCACCAAATTTTGTTCTTCTAGGTTGAAGTGCATGTTTACAGTTGCAGTTTTTATTTTTAGGTTTCACTCTGTTCTCTCTATTTATATTGATAGATGAATTTGGAACTCTAAATCCAGCATGGTTTGTAGTAGCTCTTTGAAACTTGACAAAATAAAGTAGTTCTCAGTTTTGTCTCTACGGTTTGTTTCCTCTTCCAGTAGCCCTAGGCACAGACGGTGGAAAAGCGCTTTCATTGAGAGGGGTTGCCAAGCTTCTTAGAAATAACAAGTTTTCAAAATACCAGGAAGTATTTTTTCACCCAATCTTGATGATACTAGGTGGTGATGATCAGTACACAAATCCCACTTGGCTTACCAAATTTTGTTCTTCTAGATTGAAGCATTCGTATACAGTAGCAGTTTATATATGTAGGTTTCCCTCTGTTCTCTCTTTTTTATATGGATAGATGAATTTGGAACTCTAAATCCAGCATGGTTTGTAGTAGCTCTTTGAAACTTGACAAAATAAAGTAGTTCTCTGTTTTGTCTCTACGGTTTGTTTCCTCTTCCAGTAGCCCTAGGCACAGACGGTGGAAAAGCACTTTCATTGAGAGGGGTTGCCAAGCTTCTTAGAAATAACCAGTTTTCAAAATACCAGCAAATATTTTTTCACCCAATCTTGATGATACTTGGTGGTGATGATCAGTACACAAATCCCACTTGGCTTAACAAATTTTGTTCTTCTAGGTTGAAGCATTCGTTTACAGTAGCAGTTTTTATATGTAGGTTTCCCTCTGTTCTCTCTTATATAGATAGATGAATTTGGAACTCTAAATCAACATGGTTTGTAGTAGCTCATTGGAACTTGACAAAATAAAGGAGTTCTCAGTTTTGTCTCTATGGTTTGTTTCCTCTTCAAGTAGCCCTAAGCAGAGACTCTGGAATAGCACTTTCATTGAAAGGGGTTGCCAAGCTTCCAAGAAATTAAGAGTTTCCGAAATAACAGCAAATATTTTTTCACCCAATCTGGATGATACGTGGTGGTAAATACAAGCACACAAATCCCACTTGGCTCACCAAATTTTGTTCTTCTAGGTTGAAGCGTTCGTCTACAGTAGCAGTTTTTATTTTTAGGTTTCACTCTGTTTCTCCTATATAGATAGATGAACATGAAACTCTAAATCCAACATGGTTTGTAGTAAGTCTTTGAAACTTGACAAAAAAAAGGAGTTCTCAGTTTCGTCTCTATGGGGTATTTCCTCTTCAAGTAGCCCTAGGCACGGACTGTGGAAAAGAACTTTCATTGAGAGGGGTTTCCAAGCTTCTAAGAATAACGAGTTTCCAAAATACCAGCAAGTATTTTTTCACCCAATCTTGATGATACTTGGTGGTAATGATCAGTACACAAATCCCACTTGGCTCACCAAATTTTGTTCTTCTAGGTTGAAGCTTTCAACTACAGTAGCAGTTTTTATATTTACGTTTCCCTCTGTTCTCTCCTATATAGATAGATGAATTTGGAACTCTAAATCCTACATGGTTTGTAGTAGTTCTTTGAAACTTGACAAAAAAAGTTGATCTCAGTTTTGTCTCTATGGTTTGTTTCCTCTTCTAGTAGCCCTAGGAACAGACAGTGCAAAAGCACTTTCATTGAGAGGGGTTGCCAAGCTTCTAAGAAATAACGAGTTTCCGAAAAACCAGCAAATATTTTTTCACAAAATCTCGATGATACTTGGTGGTAATGATCAATACACAAAACCAAGTTGACTCACCAAATTTTGTTCTTCTAGTTTTAAGCGTTTGTCTACTGTAGCAGTTTTTATATTTAGGTTTCACTCTGTTCTCTCCTATATAGATAGATGAATTTGGAACTCTAAATCCAACATGGTTTGTAGTAGCTCTTTGAAACTTGAGAAAATATAGGAGTTCTCAGTTTTGTCTCTATGCTTGTTTCCTCTTCAATTAGCGGTAGGCACAGACTGTGGAAATGCACTTTCATTGAGAGGGGTTGCCTAGCTTCTAAGAAATAACGAGTTTCCGAAATACCAGCAAATATTTTTTCCCCCAATCTTGATGATACTTGGTGGTAATGATCAGTACACAAATCGCACTTGGCTCACCAAATTGTGTTCTTCTAGGTTGAAGCGTTCGTCTACAGTAGCAGTTTTTATATGTAGGTTTCACTGTGTTCTCTCTTATATAGATAGATGATTTTGGAACTCTAAATCCAGAATGGTTTGTAGTAGCTCTTTGTAACTTGAGAAAACAAAGTTGTTCTCAGTTTTGTCTCTATTGTTTGTTTCCTCTTCAAGTAGCCCAAAGCATTGACTGTGGAAAAGCACTTTCATTGAAAGGGGTTGCCAAGCTTCCAAGAAATAACGAGTTTCTGAAATACCAGCAAATATTTTTTCACCCAATCTTGATGATACTTGGTGGTAATGATGGGTACACAAGTCCCACTTGGCTCACCAAATTTTGTTATTCTAATTTGAAACCTTCGTTTACAGTAGCAGTTTATATTTTTAGGTTTCCCTCTGTTCTCTCCTATATAGAGAGATGAATTTGGAACTCTAAATCCAAAATGGTTGGTAGTAGCTCTTTGAAACTTGACAAAAAAAAGAAGTTCTCAGTTTTGTCTCTATGATTTGTATCCTTTTCACGTAGCCCTAGGCACATACTGTGGAAAAGCACTTTCATTGAGAGGGGTTGCCAATCTTCCAAGAAATAACGAGTTTCTGAAATACCAGCAAATATTTTTTCACCCAATCTTGATGATACTTGGTGGTAATTATCGGAACACAAATCCCAATTGAGTCATCAAATTGTGTTCTTCTAGGTTGAATCGTTCTTTTACACTAGCAGTTTATTTTTTAGGTTTCCCTCTGTTCTCTCTTATATAGATTGATGAATTTGGAACTCTAAATCCAACATGGTTTGTAGTAGCTCTTTGAAACATGACAAAATAAAAGACTGCTCGGTTTTTTCTCTATGATTTGTTTCCTCTTCAAGTAGCCCTTAGCAGAGACTGTGGAAAAGCACTTTCATTGAAAGGAGTTGCCAAGCTTCCAAGAAATTACGAGTTTCAGAAATACCAGCAAATATTTTTTCACCCAATCTTGATGATACGTGGTGGTAATGACAAGTACACAAATCCTACTTGGCTCACCAAATTTTATTCTTCTAGGTTGAAGCATTCGTTTACAGTAGCAGTTTTTATTTTTAGGTTTTCCTCTGTTCTCTCCAATATACATAGATGAATTTGGAACTCTAAATAAACCATGTTTTGTGGTAGCTCTTTGAAACGTGAAAATAAAGGAGTTCTCAGTAATATCTCTATGCTTTGTTTCCTCTTCAAGTAGCCCTAGGCACAGACTGTGGAAAAGCACTTTCATTGAGTGGGGTCGCCAAGCTTCCAAGACATAACGAGTTTCCGAAATACCAGCAAATATTTTTTCACCCATTCTTGAAGATACGTGGTGGTAATGTTCGGTACACAAATCCCAGTTGGCTCACCAAATTGTGTTCATCTAGGTTGAAGCGTTCGTCTACAGTAGCAGTTTTTATATTTAGGTTTCCCTCTGTTCTCTCGTATATAGATAGATGGATTTGGAACTCTAAATCCAACATAGTTTGTAGTAGCTCTTTGAAACTTTACAAAATAATGGAGATCTCAGTTTTGCCTCTATGGTTGTTTCCGCTTCAAGTAGCCCTAGGCACAGACTGTGAAAAAGCACTTACATTGATTGGGGTTGCCAAGCTTCCAAGACATAACGAGTTTCCGAAATACCAGCAAATATTTTTTTACCCATTCTTGATGATAATTGGTGGTAATGATCAGTACATATTTCCAACATGGCTCACCAAATTTTGTTCTTCTAGGTTGAAGCGTTCGTCTAGAGTAGCAGTTTTTATATTTAGGATTCACTCTGTTCTCTCCTATATAGATAGATGAATTTGGAACTCTAAATCCATCATGGTTTGTAGTAGCTCTTTGAAACTTCATAAAATCAAGTAGTTCTATGTTTTGTCTCCATGGCTTGTTTTCTATTGAAGTAGCCATAGGCACAGACTGTGGAAAGCCCTTTCATTGAGAGGCGTTGCCTAGCTTCTAAGAAATATCGAATTTCCGAAACACGAGCAAATATTCTTTCACCCAATCTTGATGATAATTGGTGGTAATGATCAGTACACAAATCCCACTTGGCTCACCAAATTTTGCTCTTCTAGGTTGAAGCATTCGTCTACAGTAGCAGTTTTTATATTTAGGTTTTCCCCTGTTTTCTCCTATATAGATAGATGGATTTGGAACTCTAAATCCAACGTGGTTTGTAGTAGCTCTTTGAAACTTGACAAAATAAAGGAGTTCTCAGTTTTGTCTCTATGGTTTGTTTCCTCTTCAAGTAGCCCTAGGCACAGACTGTGGAAAAGCACTTTCATTGAGAGGGGTTACCAAGCTTCTAAGAAATCACGAGTTTCCGAAATACCAGCAAATATTTTTTCACCCAATCTTGATGATACTTGGCGGTAATGATCGGTACACAAATCCCACTTGACTCACCAAATTTTGTTCTTCTAGTTTGAAGCGTTCGTTTACAGTAGCAGTTTATATTTTTAGGTTTCCCTCTGTTCTCTCCTATATAGATAGATGAATTTGGAACTCTAAATCCAACATGGTTTGTAGTAGCTCTTTGAAACTTGACCAAAAAAGTAGTTCTCAGTTTTATCTCTATGATTTGTTTCCTCTTCAAGTAGCCCCAAGCAGAGACGGTGAAAAAGCACTTTCATAAAGGGGATGTCGAGCTTCCAATAAATTACGAGTTTCCGAAATACAAGCAAATAATTTTTCACCCAATCTTGATGATACGTGGCGGTAATGACAAGTACACAAATCTCACTTGGCTCACCAAATTTTGTTCTTCTAGGTTGAAGCGTTCGTTTACAGTAGCAGTTTTTATTTATAGGTTTCCCTCTGTTCTCTCCTGTATAGATAGATGAATTTGGAACTCTAAATCCAACATGGTTTGTAGTAGCTCTTTGAAACTTGAGAAAAAAAAGTAGTTCTCAGTTTTGTCAATACGGTTTGTTTTCTCTTCAAGTAGCACTAATCAGAGACTGTGGAAAAGCCCCTTCATTGAAAGGGGTTGCCAAGCTTATAAGAAATTACGAGTTTCCGAAATAACAGCAAATATTTTTTCACCCAAACTGGATGATACGTGGTGGTAAATACAAGCACACAAATCCCACTTGGCTCACCAAATTTTGTTCTTCTAGGTTGAAGCGTTCGTCTACAGTAGCAGTTTTTATTTTTGGTTTCACTCTGTTTCTCCTATGTAGATAGATGAATTTGGAACTCTAAATCCAACATGGTTTGTAGTAGCAATTTGAAACTTGACAAAAAAAGAAGTTATCAGTTTTGTCTCTATGGTTTGTTTCCTCTTCAAGTAGCCCTAGGCACAGACAATGGAAAAGCACTTTCATTGAGAGGGGTTGCCAAGCTTCTAAGAAATAACGAGTTTCCGAAATGTCAGCAAATATTTTTTCACCGAATCATGATGATACTTGGTGGTAATGATCAGTACACAAATCCCACTTGGCTCACCAAATTTTGTTCTAGTTTGAAGCGTTCGTCTACAGTAGCAGTTTTTATATTTAGGTTTCCCTCTGTTCTCTCCTATATAGATAGATGAATTTGGATCTCTAAATCCAACATGGTTTGTAGTAGCTCTTTGAAACTTGATAAAATAAGGTAGTTCTCAGTTTTGTCTCTATGGTTTGTTTCCTCTTCAACTAGCCCTAGGAACAGACTGTGGAAAAGCACATTCATTGAGATTGGTTGCCAAGCTTCTAAGAAATAACGATTTTCGCAAATACCAGCAAATATTTTTTCACCCAATCTTGATGATACTGTGTGGTAATGATGGGTACACAAATCCTACTTGAATCACCAAATTTTGTTCTTCTAGTTTGAAGTGTTCGTTTACAGTAGCAGTTTATATTTTTAGGTTTCCCTCTGTTCTCTCTTATATAGATAGATGAATTTGGAACTCTAAAACCAACATGGTTTGTAGTAGCTCTTTGAAACTTGTCAAAAAAAGTAGTTCTCACTTTTGTTTCTATGGTTTGTTTCCTATTCAAGTAGCCCTAAGCAGACACTGTGGAAAAGCACTTTCATTCAAAGTGGTGGCCAAGCTTCCAAGAAATTACGAGTTTACGAAATACCAGCAAATATTTTTTCACCCAACCTTGATGATACGTGGTGGTAATGACATGTACAAAAATCTAAATTGGCTCACCAAATTTTGTTCTTCTAGGTTGAAGCGTTCATCTATGGTAGCAGTTTTTATATTTTGGTTTCACTCTGTTCTCTCTATATAGATAGATGAATTTGGAACTCTAAATCCAACATGGTTTGTAGTAGCTATTTGAAACTTCACAAAATTAAGTATTTCTCTGTTCTGTCTCTATGGTTTGTTTCCTCTTCTAGTAGCCCTAGCACAGACTGCGGAAAAGCACTTTCATTGAGAGGGGTTGCCAAGCTTCTAAGAAATAACGAGTTTCCGAAATACCAGCAAATATTTTTTCACCCAAACTTGATGATACTTGGCGGTAATGATCGGTACACAAATGCCACTTGACTCGCCAAATTTGTTCTTCTAGTTTGAAGCGTTCGTTTACAGTAGCAGTTTATATTTTTAGGTTTCCCTCTGTTCTCTCCTATATAGATAGATGAATTTGGAACTCTAAATCCAACATGGTTTGTAGTAGCTCTTTGAAACTTGATCAAAAAAGTAGTTCTCAGTTTTGTCTCTATGATTTGTTCCCTCTTCAAGTAGCCCCAAGCAGAGACTGGGAAAAAGCACTTTCATTGAAAGGGGTTGCCAAGCTTCCAAGAAATTACGAGTTTCTGAAATACAAGGAAATAATTTTTCACCCAATCTTGATGATACGTGGTGGTAATGACAAGTACACAAATCTCACTTGGCTCACCAAATTTTGTTATTCCAGTTTGAAGCGTTCGTTTACAGTAGCAGTTTTTATTTTTAGGTTTCCCTCTGTTCTCTCCTATATAGATAGATGAATTTGGAACTCTAAATCCAACATGGTTTGTAGTAGCTCTTTGAAACTTGAGAAAAAAAGCATTTCTCAGTTTTGTCTCTATGGTTTGTTTTCTCTTCAAGTAGCCCTAAGCAGAGACTGTGGAAAAGCACTTTCATTGAAAGGGTTGCCAAGCTTCCAAGAAATTATGAATTTCCGAAATAACAGCAGATATTTTTTCACCCAATCTGGATGATACGTGGTGGTAAATACAAGCACACAAATCCCACTTGGCTCACCAAATTTTGTTCTTCTAGGTTGAAGCGTTCGTCTACAGTAGCAGTTTTTATTTTAAGTTTCACTCTGTTTCTCCTACATAGATAGATGAATTTGGAACTCTAAATCCAATAAGGTTTGTAGTAGCAATTTGAAACTTGACAAAAAAAGAAGTTATCAGTTTTGTCACTATGGTTTGTTTTCTCTTCAAGTAGCCCTAGGCACAGACTATGGAAAAGCACTTTCATTGAGAGGGGTCGCCAATCTTCTAAGAAATAACAATTTTCCCAAATACCAGCAAATACTTTTTCACCCAATCCTGATGATACATGGCGGTAATGATCGGTACAAAAATCCCACTTGACTCACAAAATTTTGTTCTTCTAGTTGAAGCGTTCGTTTACAGTAGCAGTTTATATTTTTAGGTTTTCCTCTGTTCTCTCCTATATAGATAGATGAATTTTAACTCTAAATCCGACATGGTTTGTAGTAGCTCTTTGAAACTTGACCAAAAAGTAGTTCTCAGTTGTGTCTCTATGATTTGTTTCCTCTTCAATTAGGCCCAAGCAGAGACTGTGAAAAAGCACTTTCATTGAAAAAGGTCGCCGAGCTTCCAAGAAATTACAAGTTCCCGAAATACAAGCAAATAATTTTTCACCCAATCTTGATGATACGTGGTGGTAAAGACAAGTACACAAATCTCACATGGCTCACCAAATTTTGTTTTTCTAGGTTGAAGCGTTCCTTTACAGTAGCAGTTTATATTTTCAGGTTTCCCTCTGTTGCCAAGCTTCTATGAAATAAAGAGTTTCCGAAATACCAGCAAATATTTTTTCACCCAAACTTGATGACACGTGGTGATAGTGATCAGTACACAATACCACTAGGCTCAAAAACCTTTGTTCTTCTAGGTTGAAGCGTTCGTCTACAGTAGCAGTTATGATATTTAGGTTCACTCTGTTCTCTACTATATAGATAGATGAATTTGGAACTCTAAATCCAACATTGTTTTTAGTAGCTCTTTAAATCTTGACAAAATAAAGTAGTTCTCAGTTTTGTCTCTATGGTTTGTTTCCTCTTCAAGTAGCCCTACGTACAGACTGTGGAAAAGCCCTTTCATTGAGAGGGGTTGCCAAGCTTCTAAGAAATAACGAGTTTCCGAAATACCAGCAAACATTTTTACACCCAATCTTGATGATACGTGGTGGCAATTTTCAGTACACAAATCCCAGTTGGCTCACCAAATTTTGTTCTTCTAGGTTGAAGGGTTAGTCTATAGTAGCAGTTTTTATATTTAGGTTTCCCTCTGTTCTCTCCTATATATACAAATGAATTTGAACTCTAAATCCAACAGGGTTTGTAGTAGCTCTTTGAAACTTGACAAAATAAAGGAGTTCTCACTTTTGTCTCTATGGTTTGTTTCCTCTTCAATAGCCCTAGGCACAGACTGTGGAAAAGCACTTTCATTGAAAGGGGTTGCCAAGCTTCTAAGAAATAACGAGTTTCTGAAATACCAGCAAATACTTTTTCACCCAATCTTGATGATACTTGGTGGTAATGATCGGTACACAAATCCCACTTGGCTCACCAAATTTTGTTCTTCTAGGTTGAAGCGTTCCTCTACAGTAGCAGTTATTATGTTTAGGTTTCCCTCTGTTCTCTCCTATATAGATAGATGAATTTAGAACTTTAAATCCCAAATGGTTTATTGTAGCTCTTTAAAACTTGACAAAAAAAATTGATTCTCAGTTTTGTCTCTATGGTTTGTTTCCTCTTTAAGTAGCCCTAAGCAGAGACTGTGGAAAAGCACTTTCATTGAAAGGGGTTGCCAAGCTTCCGAGAAATTACGAGTTTCTGAAATACCAGCGAATATTTTTTCACCCAATTTTGATGATACTTGGTGGTAATGATCAGTACACAAATCCCACTTTGCTCACCAAATTTTGTTCTTCATGGTTGAAGCGGTCATCTACAGTAGCAGTTTATATATTTAGGTTTCCCATATTTTCTCCTATATAGACAGATGAATTTGGAACTCTAAATCCAACATGGTTTGTAGTAGCTCTTTGAAACTTGACAAAATAAAGGAGTTCTCAATTTTGTCTCTATGGTTTGTTTCCTCTTCAAGTAGCCCTAGGCACAGACTGTGAAAAAGCACTTTCATTGAGAGGGGTTGCCAAGCTTCTAAGAAATAACGAGTTTCTGAAATACCAGAAAATACTTTTTCACCCAATCTTGATGATACTTGGTGGTAATGATTGGTACACAAATCCCACTAGGCTCACCAAATTTTGTTCTTCTAGGTTGAAGCGTTCGTCTACAGTAGCAGTTAATATAAATAGGTTTCCCTCTGTTCTCTCCTATATAGATAGATGAATTTGGAACTTTAAATCCAATACGGTTTGTAGTAGCTTTTTAAAACTTGACAAAAAATTAGTTCTCAGTTTTGTCTCTATGGTTTGTTTCCTCTTCAAGTAGCCCTAAGCAGAGACTGTGGAAAAGCACTTTCATTTAAAGGGGTTGCCAAGCTTCTGAGAAATTACGAGTTTCTGAAATACCAGCAAATATTTTTTCACCCTTTCTTGATGATACGTTGTGGTAGTGACAAGTACACAAATCCCACTTGTCTCACCAAATTTTGTTCTTCTATGTTGAAGCGTTCTTTACAGAAGCAGATTTTATTTTTAGGTTTCACTTTGTTAACTTCTATATAGATAGATGAATTTGGAACTCTAAATCCAACATGGTTTGTAGTAGCTCTTTGAATCTTGACAAAATAAAAGAGTTCTCAGTTTTGTCTCTATGGTTGGTTTCCACTTCAAGTAGCCCTAGGCACAGACGGTGTAAAAGCCATTTCATTGAGAGGGGTTGCAAACCTTCTAAGAAATAACGAGTTTCGGAAATACCAGCAAATATTTTTTCACCCAATCTTGATGATACTTGATCGTAATGATCAGTACACAAATCCCACTTGACTCAACAAATTTTGTTCTTCTAGGTTGAAGCGTTCGTCTACAGTAGCAGTTTTTATGTTTAGGTTTCACTCTGTTCTCTCCTATATAGATAGATGAATTTGCAACTGTAAATCTAACATGGTTTGTAGTAGCTCTTTGAAACTTGACAAAAAAAATAGTTCTAAGTTTTGTCCCTATGGTTTGTTTCCTCTGCAATTAGCCCTAAGCAGAGACTGTGGAAAAGCACTTTCATTGAAAGGGGTTGCCAAGCTTCCAAGAAATTACGAATTTCCGAAATACCAGGATATATTTTTTCACCCAATCTTGATGATACGTGGTGGTAATGACAAGTACACAAATCCAACTTGGCTCACCAAAATTTGTTCTTCTAGTTTGAAGCGTTCGTTTACGGTAGCAGTTTTTATATGTAGGTTTCACTGTGTTCTCTCTTATATAGATAGATGAATTTGGAACTCTAAATCCAGAATGGTTTGTAGTAGCTCTTTGAAACTTGACAAAACAAAGTTGTTCTCAGTTTTGTCTCTACGGTTTGTTTCCTCTTCAAGTAGCCCAATGCATTGACTGAGGAAAAGCACTTTATTGAAAGGGGTTGCCAAGCTTCCAAGAAATAACGAGTTTCTGAAATACCAGCAAATATTTTTTCACCCAATCTTGATGATACTTGGTGGTAATGATGGGTACACAAGTCCCACTTGGCTCACCAAATTTTGTTATTCTAGTTTGAAGCCTTCGTTTACAGTAGCAGTTTATATTTTTAGGTTTCCCTCTGTTCTCTCCTATATAGACAGATGAATTTGAAACTCTAAATCCAAAATGGTTGGTAGTAGCTCTTTGAAACTTGACAAAAAAAGGAAGTTCTCAGTTTTGTCTCTATGATTTGTTTCCTTTTCAAGTAGCCCTAGGCACATACTGTGGAAAAGCACTTTCATTGAGAGGGGTTGCCAAGCTTCCAAGAAATAACGAGTTTCCGAATTACCAGCAAATATTTTTTCACCCAATCTTGATGATACTTGGTGGTATATATCGGAACACAAATCCCACTTGAGTCATCAAATTGTGTTCTTCTAGGTTGAATCGTTCTTTTACACTAGCAGTTTATTTTTTTAGGTTTCCCTCTGTTCTCTCTTATATAGATTGATGAATTTGGAACTCTAAATCCAACATGGTTTGTAGTAGCTCTTTGAAACATGACAAAATAAAAGACTGCTCAGTTTTTTCTCTATGATTTGTTTCATCTTCAAGTAGCTCTAAGCAGAGACTGTGGAAAAGCACTTTCATTGAAAGGAGTTGCCAAGCTTCCAAGAAATTACGAGTTTCAGGAATACCAGCAAATATTTCTTCACCCAATCTTGATGATACGTGGTGGTAATGACAAGTACACAAATCCTACTTGGCTCACCAAATTTTATTCTTCTAGGTTGAAGCGTTCGTTTACAGTAGCAGTTTTTATTTTTAGGTTTTCCTCTGTTCTCTCCAATATACATAGATGAATTTGGAACTCTAAAAAAACCATGTTTTGTAGTAGCTCTTTGAAACTTGACAAAATAAAGGAGTTCTCAGTTATATCTCTATGCTTTGTTTCCTCTTCAAGTAGCCCTAGGCACAGACTGTGGAAAAGCACTTTCATTGAGTGGGGTTGCCAAGCTTCCAAGACATAACGAGTTTCCGAAATACCAGCAAATATTTTTTCACCCATTCTTGATGATACGTGGTGGTAATGTTCGGTACACAAATCCCACTTGGCTCACCAAATTGTGTTCTTCTAGGTTGAAGCGTTCGTCTACAGTAGCAGTTTTTATATTTAGGTTTCCCTCTGTTCTCTCGTAAATAGATAGATGGATTTGGAACTCTAAATCCAACATGGTTTGTAGTAGCTCTTTCAAACTTTACAAAATAATGGTGTTCTCAGTTTTGCCTCTATGCTTTGTTTCCTTTTCAAGTAGCCCTATGCACATACTGTGGAAAAGCACTTTCATTGAGAGGGGTTGCCAAGCTTCCAAGAAATAACGAGTTTCCGAATTACCAGCAAATATTTTTTCACCCATTTTTGATGATACGTGGTGGTAATGTTCGGTACACAAATCCCACTTGGCTCACCAAATTTTGTTCTTCTAGGTTGAAACTTTCGTCTACAGTAGCAGTTTTAATATTTAGGTTTCCCTTTGTTCTCTCCTATATACATAGATGAATTTGGAACTCTAAATTCAACATGGTTTGTAGTACCTTTTTGAAAGTTGACAAAATAATAAAGTTCTCAGTTTTGTCTCTATGGTTTGTTTTCTCTTCAAGTAGTCCTAAGCAGAGACTGTTTAAAAGCACTTTCATTGAAAGAGGTTGCCAAGCTTGCAAGAAATTACGAGTTTCCGAAATACCAGCAAATATTTTTTCACCCAATCTTGATGTCACGTGGTGGTAATGACATGTACACAAATCACACTTGCTTCACCAAATTTTGTTCTTCTAGGTTGAAGTGCATGTTTACAGTTGCAGTTTTTATTTTTAGGTTTCACTCTGTTCTCTCTTTTTATATAGATAGATGAATTTGGAACTCGAAATCCAGCATGGTTTGTAGTAGCTCTTTGAAACTTGACAAAATAAAGTAGTTCTCAGTTTTGTCTCTACGGTTTGTTTCCTCTTCCAGTAGCCCTAGGCACAGACGGTGGAAAAGCGCTTTCATTGAGAGGGGTTGCCAAGCTTCTTAGAAATAACCAGTTTTCAAAATACCAGGAAGTATTTTTTCACCCAATCTTGATGATACTTGGTGGTGATGATCAGTACACAAATCCCACTTGGCTTACCAAATTTTGTTCTTCTAGATTGAAGCATTCGTTTACAGTAGCAGTTTATATATGTAGGTTTCCCTCTGTTCTCTCTTTTTTATATGGATAGATGAATTTGGAACTCTAAATCCAGCATGGTTTGTAGTAGCTCTTTGAAACTTGACAAAATAAAGTAGTTCTCTGTTTTGTCTCTACGGTTTGTTACCTCTTCCAGTAGCCCTAGGCACAGACGGTGGAAAAGCACTTTCATTGAGAGGGGTTGCCAAGCTTCTTAGAAATAACCAGTTTTCAAAATACCAGCAAATATTTTTTCACCCAATCTTGATGATACTTGGTGGTGATGATCAGTACACAAATCCCACTTGGATTAACAAATTTTGCTCTTCTAGGTTGAAGCATTCGTTTACAGTAGCAGTTTTTATATGTAGGTTTCCCTCTGTTCTCTCTTATATAGATAGATGAATTTGGAACTCTAAATCAACATGGTTTGTAGTAGCTCTTTGTAACTTGACAAAATAAAGGAGTTCTCAGTTTTGTCTCTATGGTTTGTTTCCTCTTCAAAGTAGCCCTAAGCAGAGACTCTGGAAAAGCACTTTCATTGAAAGGGGTTGCCAAGCTTCCAAGAAATTAAGAGTTTCCGAAATAACAGCAAATATTTTTTCACCCAATCTGGATGATACGTGGTGGTAAATACAAGCACACAAATCCCACTTGCTCACCAAATTTTGTTCTTCTAGGTTGAAGCGTTCGTCTACAGTAGCAGTTTTTATTTTTAGGTTTCACTCTGTTTCTCCTATATAGATAGATGAACATGGAACTCTAAATCCAACATGGTTTGTAGTAAGTCTTTGAAACTTGACAAAAAAAAGGAGTTCTCAGTTTCGTCTCTATGGGGTATTTCCTCTTCAAGTAGCCCTAGGCACAGACTGTGGAAAAGAACTTTCATTGAGAGGGGTTTCCAAGCTTCTAAGAATAACGAGTTTCCAAAATACCAGCAAGTATTTTTTTCACCCAATCTTGATGATACTTGGTGGTAATGATCAGTACACAAATCCCACTTGGCTCACCAAATTTTGTTCTTCTAGGTTGAAGCTTTCAACTACAGTAGCAGTTTTTATATTTACGTTTCCCTCTGTTCTCTCCTATATAGATAGATGAATTTGGAACTCTAAATCCTACATGGTTTGTAGTAGTTCTTTGAAACTTGACAAAAAAAGTTGATCTCAGTTTTGTCTCTATGGTTTGTTTCCTCTTCTAGTAGCCCTAGGAACAGACAGTGCAAAAGCACTTTCATTGAGAGGGGTTGCCAAGCTTCTAAGAAATAACGAGTTTCCGAAAAACCAGCAAATATTTTTTCACCCAATCTCGATGATACTTGGTGGTAATGATCAATACACAAAATCAAGTTGACTCACCAAATTTTGTTCTTCTAGTTTTAAGCGTTCGTCTACTGTAGCAGTTTTTATATTTAGGTTTCACTCTGTTCTCTCCTATATAGATAGATGAATTTGGAACTCTAAATCCAACATGGTTTGTAGTAGCTCTTTGAAACTTGAGAAAATAAAGGAGTTCTCAGTTTTGTCTCTATGCTTTGTTTCCTCTTCAATTAGCGGTAGGCACAGACTGTGGAAATGCACTTTCATTGAGAGGGGTTGCCTAGCTTCTAAGAAATAACGAGTTTCCGAAATACCAGCAAATATTTTTTCACCCAATCTTGATGATACTTGGTGGTAATGATCAGTACACAAATCGCACTTGACTCACCAAATTGTGTTCTTCTAGGTTGAAGCGTTCGTCTACAGTAGCAGTTTTTATATGTAGGTTTCACTGTGTTCTCTCTTATATAGATAGATGATTTTGGAACTCTAAATACAGAATGGTTTGTAGTAGCTCTTTGAAACTTGACAAAACAAAGTTGTTCTCAGTTTTGTCTCTACGGTTTGTTTCCTCTTCAAGTAGCCCAAAGCATTGACTGTGGAAAGCACTTTCATTGAAAGGGGTTGCCAAGCTTCCAAGAAATAACGAGTTTCTGAAATACCAGCAAATATTTTTTTCACCCAATCTTGATGATACGTGGTGGTAATGTTCGGTATACAAATCCCACTTGGCTCACCAAATTTTGTTCTTCTAGGTTGAAGCGTTCGTCTACAGTAGCAGTTTTAATATTTAGGTTTCCCTTTGTTCTCTCCTATATACATAGATGAATTTGGAACTCTAAATTCAACATGGATTGTAGTACCTTTTTGAAAGTTGACAAAATAATGGAGTTCTCAGTTTTGTCTCTATGGTTTATTTCCTCTTCAAGTAGTCCTAAGCAGAGACTGTTTAAGCACTTTCATTGAAAGAGGTTGCCAAGCTTGCAAGAAATTACGAGTTTCCGAAATACCAGCAAATATTTTTTCACCCAATCTTGATGTCACGTGGTGGTAATGACATGTACACAAATCACACTTGCTTCACCAAATTTTGTTCTTCTAGGTTGAAGTGCATGTTTACAGTTGCAGTTTTTATTTTTAGGTTTCACTCTGTTCTCTCTTTTTATATAGATAGATGAATTTGGAACTCTAAATCCAGCATTGTTTGTAGTAGCTCTTTGAAACTTGACAAAATAAAGTAGTTCTCAGTTTTGTCTCTACGGTTTGTTTCCTCTTCCAGTAGCCCTAGGCACAGACGGTGGAGAAGCACTTTCATTGAGAGGGGTTGCCAAGCTTCTTAGAAATAACCAGTTTTCAAAATACCAGGAAGTATTTTTTCACCCAATCTTGATGATACTTGGTGGTGATGATCAGTACACAAATCCCACTTGGCTTACCAAATTTTGTTCTTCTAGATTGAAGCATTGGTTTACAGTAGCAGTTTTTATATGTAGGTTTCCCTCTGTTCTCTCTTTTTATATGGATAGATGAATTTGGAACTCTAAATCCAGCATGGTTTGTAGTAGCTCTTTGAAACTTGACGAAATAAAGTAGTTCTCTGTTTTGTCTCTACGGTTTTTTTCCTCTTCCAGTAGCCCTAGGCACAGACGGTGGAAAAGCACTTTCATTGAGAGGGGTTGCCAAGCTTCTTAGAAATAACCAGTTTTCAAAATACCAGCAAATATTTTTTCACCCAATCTTGATGATACTTGGTGGTGATGATCAGTACACAAATCCCACTTGGCTTACCAAATTTTGTTCTTCTAGGTTGAAGCATTCGTTTACAGTAGCAGTATTTATATGTAGGTTTCCCTCTGTTCTCTCTTATATAGATAGATGAATTTGGAACTCTAAATCCAACATGGTTTGTAGTAGCTCCTTGAAACTTGACAAAATAAAGGAGTTTTGAGTTTTGTCTCTATGGTTTGTTTCCTCTTCAAGTAGCCCTAGGCACAGACTGTGGAAAAGCACTTTCATTGAGAGGAGTTGCCAAGCTTCTAAGAAATAACGCATTTAAAAAATACCAGCAAATATTTTTTCACCCAATCTTGATGATACGTGGTGGTAATGATCAGTACACAAATCGCACTTGGCTCACCAAATTGTGTTCTTCTACGTTGAAGCTTTCGTCTACAGTAGCAGTTTATATTTTTAGGTTTGCCTCTGTTCGCTCCTATATAGATAGAGGAATTTGGAACTCTAAATCCAACATGGTTTGTAGTAGCTCTTTGAACATGACAAAATAAAGGAGTTCTCAGTTTTGTCTCTATGGTTTGTTTCCTCTTCACGTAGCCCTAGGCACAAATTGTAGAATAGCATTTTCATTGAAAAGTGTTGCCAAGCTTCCAAAAATAACAAGTTTCCGAAGTACCAGCAAATATTTTTTTACCCAATCTTGATTATTCGTGGTGGTAACGACAACTACACAAATCCCAATTGTCTCATCAAATTTTGTTCTTCTAGTTTGAAGCGTTCGTTTACAGTAGCAGTTTTTATTTTTAGGTTTCACTCTTTTCTCTCCTATATAGATAGATGAATTTGGAACTCTAAATGCAACATGGTTTGTAGTAGCTCTTTGAAACATGACAAAATAAAGTAGTTCTCAGTTTGTCTCAATGGTTTGTTTCCTCTTCAAGTAAGCCTAGGCACAGACTGTGGAAAAGCACTTTCATTGAAAGGGCTTGCCAAGCTTCCATGAAATTACGAGTTTCAGAAATACCAGCAAATATTTGTTCACCCCATCTATCAATCTATCATTCTTGTTGGTAATGATCGGTACACAAATCCCACTTGATTCACCAAATTTTATTCTTCTAATTTGAGCATTCGTTTACAGTAGCAGTTTATATTTTTAGGTTTCTCTCTGTTTTCTCCTATATAGATAGATGAATTTGGAACTCTAAATCCAAAATGGTCTGCAGTAGCTCTTTGAAACTTGAAAAAAAAAAAGTAGTTCTCAGTTTTGTCTCTCTGAATTGTTTCCTCTTCAAGTAGCCCTAAGCAGAAACTGTGGAAAAGCACTTTCATTGAAAGGGGTTTTCCAAGCTTCCAAGAAATTACGAGTTTTTGAAATACCAGCAAATATTTTTTCACCCAATCTTGATGATACGTAGAGGTAATGACAAATACATAAATCCCACTTGGCTCACCAAATTTTGTTCTTCAAGGTTGAAGCGTTCATCTACAGTAGCAGTTTTAATATTTAGGTTTCTCTCTCTTCTCTCCTATATAGATAGATGAATATGGAACTCTAAATGCAGCATGGTTTGTAGTGGCTCTTTGAAACCTGACAAAATTAAGGAATTCTCAGTTTTGCCTCTATGGGTTGTTTCCTCTTCAAGTATCCCTAGGCACAGACTGTGGAAAAGCACTTTCATTGAGAGTGGATGCCAAGCTTCCAAAAAATAACGAGTTACCGAAATACCAGCAAATATTTTTTCACCCAATCTGGATGATACGTGGTCGTAATGACAAGTACACAAATCCGACATGGCTCACCAAATTTTGTTCTTCTAGGTTGAAGCGTTCGTCTACAGTAGCAGTTTTTATTTTAAGTTTCACTCTGTTTCTCATACATAGATAGATGAATTTGGAACTCTAAATCCAATATGGTTTGTAGTAGCAATTTGAAACTTGACAAAAAAAGAAGTTATCAGTTTTGTCTCTATGGTTTGTTTCCTCTTCAAGTAGCCCTAGGCACAGACTATGGAAAAGCACTTTCATTGAGAGGGGTTGCCAAGCTTCTAAGAAATAACAATTTTCCCAAATACCAGCACATACTTTTTCACCCAATCCTGATGATACTTGGCGGTAATGATCGGTACAAAAATCCCACTTGACTCACAAAATTTTGTTCTTCTAGTTGAAGCGTTCGTTTACAGTGGCAGTTTATATTTTTAGGTTTTCCCTCTGTTCTCTCCTATATAGATAGATGAATTTGGAACTCTAAATCCGACATGGTTTGTAGTAGCTCTTTGAAACTTGACCAAAAAGTAGTTCTCAGTTGTGTCTCTATGATTTGTTTCCTCTTCAATTAGGACTAAGCAGAGACTGTGAAAAAGCACTTTCATTGAAAAAGGTCGCTGAGCTTCCAAGAAATTACAAGTTTCCGAAATACAAGGAAATAATTTTTCACCCAATCTTGATGATACGTGGTGGTAAAGACAAGTACACAAATCTCACATGGCTCAACAAATTTTGTTCTTCTAGGTTGCAGCGTTCGTTTACAGTAGCAGTTTTATATTTCAGGTTTCCCTCTGTTGCCAAGCTCTATGAAATAAAGAGTTTCCGAAATACCAGCAAATATTTTTTTCACCCAAACTTGATGACACGTGGTGATAGTGACTGTACACAATACCACTTGGCTCACCAACCTTTGTCCTTCTAGGTTGAAGCGTTCGTCTACAGTAGCAGTTTTTATATTTAGGTTCACTCTGTTCTCTCCTATATAGATAGATGAATTTGGAACTCTAAATCCAACATGGTTTTTAGTAGTTCTTTGAATCTTGACAAAATAAAGGAGTTCTCAGTTTTGTCTCTATGGTTTGTTTCCTCTTCAAGTAGCCCTAGGCACAGACTGTGGAAAAGCCCTTTCATTGAGAGGGGTTGCCAAGTTTCTAAGAAATAAGGAGTTTCCGAAATACCAGCAAATATTTTTTCACCCATCTTGATGAAACGTGGAGGTAATGATCAGTACACAAATCCCACTTGGCTCACCAAATTGTGTTCTTCTAGGTTGAAGCGTTCGTCTACAGCAGCAGTTTTAATATGTAGGTTTCACTCTGTTCTCTCTTATACAGATAGATGAATTTGGAACTCTAAATCCTACATGGTTTGTAGTAGCTTTTGGAAACTTGACAAAATAAAGGTGTTCTCAGTTTTGTTTCTATGGTTTGTTTTCTCTTCAAGTAGCCGTAGGCACAGAATGTGGAAAAGCACTTTCATTAAGTGGGGTTGCAAAGCTTCTAAGAAATAAAGAGTTACCGATATACCAGCAAATATTTTTTCACCCAATCTGGATGATGCTTGCTGGTAATGATCAGTACACAAATCCCACTTGGCTCACCAAATTTTGTTCTCCTAGGTTGAAGCATTCTTCTACAGTAGCAGTTTTTATGTTTAGGTTTCCCTCTGTTCTCTCCTATATAGATAGATGAATTTGGAACTCTAAATCCAACATGTTTTGTAGCAGCTCTTTTAACTTGACAAAAAAAAAATGTTCTCAATTTTGTCTCTATAGTTTGTTTCCTCATCAAGTAGCCCAAGGCACAGACTGTGGAAAATCACTTTCATTGAGAGGGGTTGCAAGCTTCTAAGAAATAACGAGTTTCCGAAATACCAGCAAATATTTTCTCACCCAATCATGATGATACTTGGTGGTAATGATCGGTACACAAATCCCACTTGACTCACCATATTTCTTTTTCTAGGTTGAAGCGTTCGATTACACTAGCAGTTTTTATTTTTAGGTTTCACTTTGTTCTCTCCTATATAGATAGATGAATTTGGAACTCTAAATCCAACATGGTTTGTAGTAGCTATTTGAAACTTCACAAAATTAAGTATTTCTCTGTTCTGTCTCTATGGTTTGTTTCCTCTTCTAGTTGCCCTAGCACAGACTGCGGAAAAGCACTTTCATTGAGAGGGGTTGCCAAGCTTCTAAGAAATAACGAGTTTCCAAAATACCAGCAAATATTTTTTCACCCAATCTTGATGATACTTGGCGGTAATGATCGGGACACAAATCCCACTTGACTCGCCAAATTTTGTTCTTCTAGTTTGAAGCGTTCATTTACAGTAGCAGTTTATATTTTTAGGTTTCCCTCTGTTCTCTCCTATATAGATAGATGAATTTGGAACTCTAAATCCAACATGGTTTGTAGTAGCTCTTTGAAACTTGATCAAAAAAGTAGTTCTCAGTTTTGTCTCTATGATTTGTTTCCTCTTCAAGTAGCCATAAGCAGATACTGTGGAAAAGCCCTTTCATTGAAAGGGGTTGCCAAGCTTCCAAAAAAACCGATTTTCCGAAATACCAGCAAATATTTTTTTCACCCAATCTAGATGATACTTGGTGATAATGATGTGTACACAAATCCCACTTGGTTCACCACATTTTGTTCTTCTAGTTTGAAGCATTCGTTTACAATAGTAGTTTTTATTTTTAGGTTTCCCTCTGTTCTCTCCTATATAGATAGATGAATTTCGAACTCTAAATCCAACATGGTTTGTAGTAGCTCTTTGAAAGTTGACAAAAAAAAGTAGTTCTCAGTTTTGTCTCTATGATTTGTTTCCTCTTCAAGTAGCCATAAGCAGATACTGTGGAAAAGCCCTTTCATTGAAAGGGGTTGCCAAGCTTCCAAGAAATTACGAGTTTCCGAAATACCAGCAAATATTTTTTCACCCAATCTTGATGATACGTGGTGGTAATGACAAGTACACAAAACCCACTTGGCGCACCAAATTTTGTTCTTCTAGGTTGAACCGTTCATCTCCAGTAGCAGTTTATATTTTTAGGTTTCCCTCTGTTCTCTCCTATATAGATAGATGAATTTGGAACTCTAAATCCAACATGGTTTGTAGTAGCTTTTTGAAACTTGACAAAATAAAGGAGTTCTCAGTTTTGTCTCTATGGTTTATTTCCTCTTCAAGTAGCCCTAGGCACAGATTGTGGAAAAGCACTTTCATTGACAGGTGTTGCCATTCTTCTAAGAAATAACGAGTTTCCGAAATACCAGCAAATATTTGTTCACCCAATCTTGATCATACTTGGTGGTAATGATCAGTACACAAATCCCACTTGGCTCACCAAATATTGTTCTTCTAGGTTGAAGCGTTCATCTACTGTAGCAGTTTTTATATTTAGGTTTTCCTCTGTTCTCTGCTATATAGATAGATGAATTTGGAACTATAAATCCAACATGGTTTGTAGTAGCTTTTTGAAACTTGACAAAATAAAGTAGTTCTCAGTTTTGTCTCTAAGGTTTGTTTCCTCTTCAAGTAGCCCTAAGCAGAGACTGTGGAAAAGCACTTGCATTGAAAGGGGTTGCCAAGCTTCCAAGAAATTACGAGTTTCCGAAATACCAGCAAATATTTTTTCACCCAATCTTGATGATACGTGGTGGTAATGACAAATACACAAATCCCACTTTGCTCACCAAATTTTGTTTTTCTAGGTTGAAGCGTTCGTTTACAGTAGCAGTTTTTATTTTTAGGTTTTCCTCTGTTCTCTCCTATATAGATAGATGAATTTCCAACTCTAAATCCAACATGGTTTGTAGTAGCTCTTTGAAACTTGACAAAATAAAGTAGTTCTCAGTTTTGTGTCTACGGTTTGTTTCCTCCTCAAGTAGCCCTAAGCAGAGACTGGCGAATAGCACTTTCAATGAAAAGGGTTACAAAGCTTCCAAGAATTTACGTTTTTCCGAAATACCAGCAAATATTTTTTGACCGAATCTTGTTGATACTTGGTGGTAATGATAAGTACACAAATCCCACTTGGCTCACCAAATTTTGTTCTTCTAGTTTGAAGCGTTCGTTTACAGTAGCACTTTTTATTTTTAGGTTTTTCTCTGTTCTCTCCTATATAGATAGATGAATTTGGAACTCTAAATACAACATGGTTTGTAGTAACTCTTCGAAACTTGACCAAATAAAGTAGTTCTCAGTTTTGTCTCTATGGTTTGTTTCCTCTTCAAGTAGCCCTAAGCAGAGACTGTGGAAAAGCACTTTCATTGAAAGGGGTTGCCAAGCTTTCAAGAAATTACGAGTTTCCGAAATACCAGCAAATATTTTTTCACCCAATCTTGATGATACGTGGTGGTAATGACAAGTACACAAATCCCACTTGGCTCACCATAATTTGTTCTTCTAGTTTGATGTGTTCAATTACGGTAGCAGTTTATATTTTTAGGTTTCCCTCTGTTCTCTCCTATATAGATAGATGAATTTGGAACTCTAAATCCAACATGGTTTGTAGTAGCTCTTTGAAACTTGACAAAAATAGGAGTACTCAGTTTTGTCTCTGTGGTTTGTTTCCTCTTCAAGCAGCCCTAGGCACAGACTGTGGAAAAGCACTTTCATTGAAAGGGTTTGCCGAGCTTCCAAGAAATTACGAGTTTCCGAAATACCAGCAAATATTTTTTCACCGAATCTTGATGATACGTGGTGGTAATGATCAGTACACAAATCCCACTTGGCTCACCAAATTTTGTTCTTCAAGGTTGAAGCGTTCGTCTACAGTAGCAGTTTTTATATGTAGGTTTAACTCTGTTCTCTCTTATATAGATAGATGAATTTGGAACTCTAAATCCAACATGGTTTGTAGTAGCTCTTTGAAACTTGACAAAATAAAGGAGTTCTCAGATTTGTCTCTATGGTTTGTTTCCTCTTCAAGTAGCCCTAGGCACAGAGTGTGGAAAAGCATTTTCATTGAAAGTTGTTTCCAAGCTTCCAGGAAATAACGAGTTTCCCAAATACCATCAAATATTTTTTCACCCCATCTTGATAATACGTGGTGGTAATGACAAGTACACAAATCACAAATGGCTCACCAAATTTTGTTCTTCTAGTTTGAAGCGTTTGTTTACATAGCAATTTATATATTTAGGTTTCCCTCTGTTCTCTCCTATATAGATAGATGAATTTGGAACTCTAAATCCAACATGGTTAGTAGTAACTCTTTGAAACTTCACAAAAAAAAGTAGTTCTGAGTTTTTACTCTATGATTTGTTTCCTCTTCATGTAGCCCTAAGATGAGACTGTGGAAATGCACTTTCATTGAAATGATTTGCCATGCTTATAAGAAATTAAGAGTTTCCGAAATACCAGCAAATATTTTTTCACCCAATCTTGACGATACGTGGTGGTAATGACAAGTACACAAATACCACTTGGCTCACCAAATTTTGTTCTTCTAGTTTGAAGCGTTAGTTTACAGTAGCAGTTTATATTTTCAGGTTTTCCTCTGTTCTCTCCTATACAGATAGATGAATTTGGAACTCTAAATCCAACATGGTTTGTAGTAGCTCTTTGAAACTTGACAAAATAATGGAGTTCTCTGTTTTGTCTCTTTGTTTGTTTCCTCTTCAAGTAGCCCTAGGCACAGACTTTGAAAAAGCACTTTGATTGAGAGGGGTTGCCAAGCTTCTAAGAAATAACGAGTTTCCGAAATACCAGCAAATATTTTTTCACCCAATCTTGATGATACGTGGTGGTAATGACAAGTAAACAAATCCTACTTTGCTCACCAAATTTTGTTCTTCTAGTTTGAAGTGTTCGTTTACAGTAGTAGTTTATATTTTTAGGTTTCCCTCTGTTCTCTCCTATAAAGATAGATGAATTTGGAACTCTAAATCCAACATGGTTCGTAGTAGCTCTTTGAAACTTGACAATGTAAAGGAGTTCTCAGTTTTGTCTCTATGGTTTGTTTCCTCTTCAAGTAGCCCTAGGCACAGACTGTGGAAAAGCACTTTCATTGAGCGGGGTTGCCAAGCTTCTAAGAAAGAAAGAGTTTCCGAAAAACCAGCAAATATTTTTTCCCCCAAACTTGATGATACTTGGTGGTAATAATCAGTACACAAATCCCACTTGGCTCACCAAATTTTGTTCTTCTAGGTTGAAGCGTTCATTTACAGTAGCAGTTTTTATTTTAGGTTTTCCTCTGTCCTCTCCTATAGAGATAGATGAATTTGGAACTCTAAATGCAACATGGTTTGTAGTAGCTCTTTGAAACTTGACAAAATAAAGTAGTTCTCTGTTTTGTGTCTACGGTTTGTTTCCTCTTCAAGTAGCCCTAAGCAGAGACTGGCGAAAAGCACTTTCATTGAAAGGGGTTACCAAGCTTCCAAGAATTTACATGTTACCGAAATACCAGCAAATATTTTTTAACCCAACCTTGATGAAACTTGGTGGTAATTACAAGTTCACAAATCCCACTTGGCTCACCAAATTTTGTTCTTCTAGTTTGAAGCATTCGTTTACAGTAGTAGTTTTTATTTTTAGGTTTCCCTCTGTTCTCTCCTATATAGATAGATGAATTTTGAACTCTAAATCCAACATGGTTTGTAGTAGCTCTTTGAAACTTGACAAAAAAAAGTAGTTCTCAGTTTTGTCTCTGTGATTTGTTTCCTCTTCAAGTAGCCATAAGCAGAAACTGTGGAAAAGCACTTTCATTAAAAGGGGTTGCCAAGCTTCCAAGAAATTACGAGTTTCTGAAATACCAGCAAATATCTTTTCACCCAATCTTGATGATACGTGGTGATAATGACAAGTACACAGAACCGACTTGGCTCACCAAATTTTGTTGTTCTAGGTTGAAGCGTTCCTTTACAATAGCGGTTTTTATTTTTAGGTTTTACGCTGTTCTCTCCTATATAGATAGATGAATTTGGAACTCTACATACAACAAAGTTTGTAGTAGCTCTTTGAAACTTGACAAAATAAATGAGTACTAAGTTTTGTCTCTATGGTTTGTTTCCTCTTCAAGTAGCCCTATGCACAGACTGTGGAAAAGCACTTTCATTGAGAGGGGTTGCCAAGCTTCAAAGAAATACCGAGTTACCGATATACCAGCAAATATTTTTTCACCCAGTCTTGATGATACGTGGTGGTAATGACAAATACACAAATCCCACTTTGCTCACCAAATTTTGTTTTTCTAGGTTGAAGCGTTCGTTTACAGTAGCAGTTTTTATTTTTAGGCTTTCCTCTGTTCTCTCCTATATAGATAGATGAATTTCGAACTCTAAATCCAACATGGTTTATAGTAGCTCTTTGAAACTTGACAAAATAAAGTAGTTCTCAGTTTTGTGTCTACGGTTTGTTTCCTCCTCAAGTAGCCCTAAGCAGAGACTGGCGAATGCACTTTCAATGAAAAGGGTTACAAAGCTTCCAAGAATTTTCGTTTTTCCGAAATACCAGCAAATATTTTTTGACCGAATCTTGTTCATACTTGGTGGTAATGATAAGTACACAAATCCCACTTGGCTCACCAAATTTTGTTCTTCTAGTTTGAAGCGTTCGTTTACAGTAGCACTTTTTATTTTTAGGTTGTTCTCTGTTCTCTCCTATATAGATAGATAAATTTTAACTCTAAATACAACATGGTTTGTAGTAACTCTTCGAAATTTGACCAAATAAAGTAGTTCTCAGTTTTGTCTCTATGGTTTGTTTCCTCTTCAAGTAGCCCTAAGCAGAGACTGTGGAAAAGCACTTTCATTGAAAGGGGTTGCCAAGCTTTCAAGAAATTACGAGTTTCCGAAATACCAGCAAATATTTTTTCACCCAATCTTGATGATACGTGGTGGTAATGACAAATACACAAATCCCACTTTGCTCACCAAATTTTGTTTTTCTAGGTTGAAGCGTTCGTTTACAGTAGTAGTTTTTATTTTTAGGTTGTCCTCTGTTCTCTCCTATATAGATAGATGAATTTCGAACTCTAAATCCCAATTTGGTTTGTAGTAGCTCTTTGAAACTTGACAAAAAAAAGTAGTTCTCAGTTTTGTCTCTATGAGTTGTTTCCTCTTCAAGTAGTCATAAGGAGAATCTGTGGAAAAGCACTTTCATTAAATGTGTTGCCAAGCTTCCAAGAAATAACGAGTTTCCGAAACACCAGCAAATATTTTTTTCTCCAATCTTGATGATACTTGGTGGTAATGATGGGTACACAAATCCCACTTGGCTCACCAAATTGTGTTCTTCTAGTTTGAAGCGTTCGTTTACAGTAGCAGTTTATATTTTTAGGTTTCACACTGTTCTCTCCTATATAGGTAGATGAATTTGGAACTCTAAATCCAACATGGTTTGTAATACCTCTCTGAAACTTGACAAAATAAAGGAGTTCTCAGTTTTGTCTCTATGGTTTGTTTCCTCTTCAAGTAGCCCTAGGCACAGACTGTGGAAAAGCACTTTCATTGAAAGGGGTTGCCAATCTTCCAAGAAATTACGAGTTTCTGAAATACCAGCAAATATTTTTTTCACCCAATCTTGATGATACGTGGTGATAATGACAAGTACACAAATCCCACTTGGCTCACCAAATTTTGTTCTTCTAGGTTGAAGGGTTCCTTCACAATAGAAGTCTTTATTTTTAGGTTTCACTCTGTTCTCTCCTATATAGATTGATGAATTTGGAGCTCTAAATCCAACATGGTTTGTAGTAGCTCTTTGAAATTGACAAAATAAAGGAGTTCACAGTTTCGTCTCTACGGTTTGTTTCCTCTTCAAGTAGCCCTAGGCACAGACTGTGGAAAAGCACTTTCATTGAGAGGGGTTGCCAAGCTTCTAAGAAAGAACGAGTTTCCGAAAAACCAGCAAATATTTTTTCACTCAATCTTGATGATACTTGGTGGTAATGATCAGTACACAAATCCCACTTTGCTCACCAAATTTTGTTCTTCTAGGTTGAAGCGTTCGTTTACAGTAGCACTTTTTATTTTTAGGTTTTCCTCTGCTCTCTCCTATATAGATAGATGAATTTGGAACTCTAAATCCAACATGGTTTGTAGTAGCTCTTTGAAACTTGACAAAATAAAGGAGTTCTCAGTTTTGTCTCCATGGTTTGTTTCCTCTTCAAGTAGCCCTATGCAGAGACTGTTTAAAACCACTTTCATTGAAAGGGGTTGCCAAGCTTCTAAGAAAGAACGAGTTTCCGAAATACCAGCAAATATTTTTTCACCCAATCTTGATGATACTTGGTGGTAATGATCAGTACACTAATCCCACTTGGCTCACCAAATTTTGTTCTTCTAGGTTGAAGCATTCGATACAATAGCAGTTATTATATTTAGGTTTCACTCTGTTCTCTCCTATACATATAGATGAATTGGGAACTCTAAATCCAAAATGGTTTGTGGTAGCTGTTTGAAACGTGACAAAATAAAGCAGTTCTCAGTTTTATCACTATGTTTTGTTTCCTATTCAAGTAGCCCTAGGCACAGACTGTAGAAAAGCACTTTCATTGAGAGGGGTAGCCAAGCTTCTAAGATAGAACGAGTTTCCGAAATACCAGCAAATATTTTTTCACCCAATCTTGATGATACTTGGTGGGAATGATCAGTACACAAATCTCACTTGGCTCACCAAATTTTGTTCTTCTAGGTTGAAGCGTTCCTTTACAGTAGCAGTTTTTATTTTTAGGTTTCACTCTGTTCTCTCCTATATAGATAGATGAATTTGGAACTCTAAATCCAACATGGTTTGTAGTAGCTTTTTGAAACTTGACAAAATAAAGGAGTTCTCAGTTTTGTCTCTATGGTTTATTTCCTCTTCAAGTAGCCCTAGGCACAGATTGTGGAAAAGCACTTTCATTGACAGGTGTTGCCATTCTTCTAAGAAATAACGAGTTTCCGAAATACCAGCAAATATTTGTTCACCCAATCTTGATCATACTTGGTGGTAATGATCAGTACACAAATCCCACTTGGCTCACCAAATATTGTTCTTCTAGGTTGAAGCGTTCATCTACTGTAGCACTTTTTATATTTAGGTTTTCCTCTGTTCTCTGCTATATAGATAGATGAATTTGGAACTATAAATCCAACATGGTTTGTAGTAGCTTTTTGAAACTTGACAAAATAAGGTAGTTCTCAGTTTTGTCTCTAAGGTTTGTTTCCTCTTCAAGTAGCCCTAAGCAGAGACTGTGGAAAAGCACTTGCATTGAAAGGGGTTGCCAAGCTTCCAAGAAATTACGAGTTTCCGAAATACCAGCAAATATTTTTTCACCCAATCTTGATGATACGTGGTGGTAATGACAAATACACAAATCCCACTTTGCTCACCAAATTTTGTTTTTCTAGGTTGAAGCGTTCGTTTACAGTAGCAGTTTTTATTTTTAGGTTTTCCTCTGTTCTCTCCTATATAGATAGATGAATTTCCAACTCTAAATCCAACATGGTTTGTAGTAGCTCTTTGAAACTTGACAAAATAAAGTAGTTCTCAGTTTTGTGTCTACGGTTTGTTTCCTCCTCAAGTAGCCCTAAGCAGAGACTGGCGAATAGCACTTTCAATGAAAAGGGTTACAAAGCTTCCAAGAATTTACGTTTTTCCGAAATACCAGCAAATATTTTTTGACCGAATCTTGTTGATACTTGGTGGTAATGATAAGTACACAAATCCCACTTGGCTCACCAAATTTTGTTCTTCTAGTTTGAAGCGTTCGTTTACAGTAGCACGTTTTATTTTTAGGTTTTTCTCTGTTCTCTCCTATATAGATAGATGAATTTGGAACTCTAAATACAACATGGTTTGTAGTAACTCTTCGAAACTTGACCAAATATAGTAGTTCTCAGTTTTGTCTCTATGGTTTGTTTCCTCTTCAAGTAGCCCTAAGCAGAGACTGTGGAAAAGCACTTTCATTGAAAGGGGTTGCCAAGCTTTCAAGAAATTACGAGTTTCCGAAATACCAGCAAATATTTTTTCACCCAATCTTGATGATACGTGGTGGTAATGACAAGTACACAAATCCCACTTGGCTCACCAAAATTTGTTCTTCTAGTTTGATGTGTTCAATTACGGTAGCAGTTTATATTTTTAGGTTTCACTCTGTTCTCTCCTATATAGATAGATGAATTTGGAACTCTAAATCCAACATGGTTTGTAGTAGCTCTTTGAAACTTGACAAAAATAGGAGTACTCAGTTTTGTCTCTGTGGTTTGTTTCCTCTTCAAGCAGCCCTAGGCACAGACTGTGGAAAAGCACTTTCATTGAAAGGGTTTGCCGAGCTTCCAAGAAATTACGAGTTTCCGAAATACCAGCAAATATTTTTTCACCGAATCTTGATGATACTTGGTGGTAATGATCAGTACACAAATCCCACTTGGTTCACCGAATCTTGTTCTTCTAGGTTGAAGCGTTCGTCTACAGTAGAAGTTTATATATTTAGGTTTCCCTCTGTACTCTCCTATAAAGATAGATGAATTTGGAACTCTAAATCCAACATGGTTTGTAGTAGCTCTTTGAAACTTGACAAAAAAATAGTTCTCAGTTTTGTCCCTATGGTTTGTTTCCTCTTCAAGTAGCCCTAAGCAGAGACTGTGGAAAAGAACTTTCATTGAAAGGGGTTGCTAAGCTTCCAAGAAATTACGAGTTTCCGAAATACCAGGCAATATTTTTTCACCCAATCTTGATGATACGAGGTTAGAATGACAAGTACACAAATCCCACATGGCTCACCAAATTTAGTTCTTCGAGTTTGAAGCGTTCGTTTACAGTAGCAGTTTTTATTTTTAGGTTTCACTCTGTTTTCTCCTATATAGATAGATGAATTTGGAACTCTAAATCCAACATGGTTTGTAGTAGCTCTTTGAAACTTGACAAAAAAAAGGAGTTCTCAGTTTTGTCTCTATGGTTTGTTTCCTCTTCAAGTAGCCCTAGGCACAGACTGTGGAAAAGCACTTTCATTGAGAGGGGTTGCCAAGCTTCTAAGAAATAACGAGTTTCAGAAATACTAGCAAATATTTTTTCACCCAATCTTGATGATAATTGGTGTTAATGATCAGTACACAAATCCCACTTGGCTCACCAAATTTTGTTCTTCTAGGTTGAAGCGTTCATCTACAGTAGGAGTTTTTATATTTAGATTTCACTCTGTTCTCTCATATATAGATAGATGAATTTGGAACTCTAAATCCAACATGGTTTGTAGTAGCTCCTTCAAACTTGACAGAATAAAAAAAGTCTCAGTTTTGTCGCTATGGTTTGTTTCGTCTTCAAGTAGCCCTAGGCACAGACTGTTGAAAAGCACTTTCTTTGAGAGTGGTTGCCAAGTTTCTAAGAAATAAAGAGTTTCCGAAATACCAGCAAGTATTTTTTCACCCAATCTTGACGATACGTGGTGGTAATGACAAGTACAGAAATCCCACTTGGCTCACCAAATTTTGTTCTTCTAGTTTGAAGCGTTCGTTTACAGAAGCAATTTATATTTTTTGGTTTCCCTCTGTTCTCTCCTATAGGTAGATGAATTTTTAACTCTAAATCCAACATGGTTAGTAGTAGCTCTTTGAAACTTCACAAAAAAAAGTAGTTCTCAGTTTTTTCTCTATGATTTGTTTCCTCTTCATGTAGCCCTAAGCAGAGACTGTAGAAAAGCACTTTCATTGAAATGATTTGCCAAGCTTCCAACAAATTACGAGTTTCCGAAATACCAGCAAATATTTCTTCACCCAATCTTGATTATACGTGGTGGTAATGACAAGTACACAAATCCACTTGGCTCACCAAATTTTCTTCTTCTAGTTTGAAGCGTTCGTTTACAGTAGGAGTTAATATTTTTAGGTTTTCCTCAGTTCACTCCTATATAGATAGAGGAATTTGGAACTCTAAATCCAACATGGTTTGTAGTAGCACTTTGAAACTTGACAAAATAAAGGAGTTTTCCGTTTTGTCTCTATGGTTTGTTTCCTCTTCATGTAGCCCTAGGCACAGACTTTGGAAAAGCACTTTGATTGAGAGTGGTTGCGAAGATTCTAAGATATAACGAGTTTCCGAAATACCACCAAATATTATTTCACCCAATCTTGATGATACGTGGTGGTAGTGACAAGTACACAAATCCCAAATGGCTCACCAAATTTTGTTCTTCTAGTTAGAAGCGTTCGTTTACAATAGCAATTTATATTTTTGGTGTTCCCTCTGTTCTCTCCAATAGATAGATGAATTAAGAACTCTAAATCCAACATGGTTAGTAGTAGCGCTTTGAAACTTGACAGAATACAGGAGTTCTCAGTTTTGTCTCTATGGTTTGTTTCCTCTTCAAGTAGCCCTCGGCACAGACTGTGGAAAAGCACTTTTATTGAGAGGGGTTGCCAAACTTCTAAGAATAACGAGTTTCCGAAATACCAGCAAATATTTTTTCACCCCATCTTGATAATACGTGGTGGTAATGACAAGTACACAAATCACAAATGGCTCACCAAATTTTGTTCTTCTAGTTTGAAGCGTTCGTTTACATAGCAATTTATATATTTAGGTTTCCCTCTGTTCTCTCCTATATAGATAGATGAATTTGGAACTCTAAATCCAACATGGTTAGTAGTAACTCTTTGAAACTTCACAAAAAAAAAGTAGTTCTGAGTTTTTACTCTATGATTTGTTTCCTCTTCATGTAGCCCTAAGATGAGACTGTGGAAATGCACTTTCATTGAAATGATTTGCCATGCTTATAAGAAATTAAGAGTTTCCGAAATACCAGCAAATATTTTTTCACCCAATCTTGACGATACGTGGTGGTAATGACAAGTACACAAATACCACTTGGCTCACCAAATTTTGTTCATCTAGTTTGAAGCGTTAGTTTACAGTAGCAGTTTATATTTTTAGGTTTTCCTCTGTTCTCTCCTATACAGATAGATGAATTTGGAACTCTAAATCCAACATGGTTTGTAGTAGCTCTTTGAAACTTGACAAAATAATGGAGTTCTCTGTTTTGTCTCTTTGTTTGTTTCCTCTTCAAGTAGCCCTAGGCACAGACTTTGAAAAAGCACTTTGATTGAGAGGGGTTGCCAAGCTTCTAAGAAATAACGAGTTTCCGAAATACCAGCAAATATTTTTTCACCCAATCTTGATGATACGTGGTGGTAATGACAAGTAAACAAATCCCACTTTGCTCACCAAATTTTGTTCTTCTAGTTTGAAGTGTTCGTTTACAGTAGTAGTTTATATTTTTAGGTTTCCCTCTGTTCTCTCCTATAAAGATAGATGAATTTGGAACTCTAAATCCAACATGGTTCGTAGTAGCTCTTTGAAACTTGACAATGTAAAGGAGTTCTCAGTTTTGTCTCCATGGTTTGTTTCCTCTTCAAGTAGCCCTAGGCACAGACTGTGGAAAAGCACTTTCATTGAGCGGGGTTGCCAAGCTTCTAAGAAAGAAAGAGTTTCCGAAAAACCAGCAAATATTTTTTCCCCCAAACTTGATGATACTTGGTGGTAATAATCAGTACACAAATCCCACTTGGCTCACCAAATTTTGTTCTTCTAGGTTGAAGCGTTCATTTACAGTAGCAGTTTTTATTTTAGGTTTTCCTCTGTCCTCTCCTATAGAGATAGATGAATTTGGAACTCTAAATGCAACATGGTTTGTAGTAGCTCTTTGAAACTTGACAAAATAAAGTAGTTCTCTGTTTTGTGTCTACGGTTTGTTTCCTCTTCAAGTAGCCCTAAGCAGAGACTGGCGAAAAGCACTTTCATTGAAAGGGGTTACCAAGCTTCCAAGAATTTACATGTTACCGAAATACCAGCAAATATTTTTTAACCCAACCTTGATGAAACCTGGTGGTAATTATAAGTTCACAAATCCCACTTGGCTCACCAAATTTTGTTCTTCTAGTTTGAAGCGTTCGTTTACAGTAGTAGTTTTTATTTTTAGGTTTCCCTCTGTTCTCTCCTATATAGATAGATGAATTTTGAACTCTAAATCCAACATGGTTTGTAGTAGCTCTTTGAAACTTGACAAAAAAAAGTAGTTCTCAGTTTTGTCTCTATGATTTGTTTCCTCTTCAAGTAGCCATAAACAGAAACTGTGGAAAAGCACTTTCATTAAAAGGGGTTGCCAAGCTTCCAAGAAATTACGAGTTTCTGAAATACCAGCAAATATCTTTTCACCCAATCTTGATGATACGTGGTGATAATGACAAGTACACAGAACCGACTTGGCTCACCAAATTTTGTTCTTCTAGGTTGAAGCGTTCCTTTACAATAGCGGTTTTTATTTTTAGGTTTTACGCTGTTCTCTCCTATATAGATAGATGAATTTGGAACTCTACATACAACAAAGTTTGTAGTAGCTCTTTGAAACTTGACAAAATAAATGAGTACTAAGTTTTGTCTCTATGGTTTGTTTCCTCTTCAAGTAGCCCTATGCACAGACTGTGGAAAAGCACTTTCATTGAGAGGGGTTGCCAAGCTTCAAAGAAATACCGAGTTACCGATATACCAGCAAATATTTTTTCACCCAGTCTTGATGATACGTGGTGGTAATGACAAATACACAAATCCCACTTTGCTCACCAAATTTTGTTTTTCTAGGTTGAAGCGTTCGTTTACAGTAGCAGTTTTTATTTTTAGGCTTTCCTCTGTTCTCTCCTATATAGATAGATGAATTTCGAACTCTAAATCCAACATGGTTTATAGTAGCTCTTTGAAACTTGACAAAATAAAGTAGTTCTCAGTTTTGTGTCTACGGTTTGTTTCCTCCTCAAGTAGCCCTAAGCAGAGACTGGCGAATGCACTTTCAATGAAAAGGGTTACAAAGCTTCCAAGAATTTTCGTTTTTCCGAAATACCAGCAAATATTTTTTGACCGAATCTTGTTCATACTTGGTGGTAATGATAAGTACACAAATCCCACTTGGCTCACCAAATTTTTTTCTTCTAGTTTGAAGCGTTCGTTTACAGTAGCACTTTTTATTTTTAGGTTTTTCTCTGTTCTCTCCTATATAGATAGATGAATTTTAACTCTAAATACAACATGGTTTGTAGTAACTCTTCGAAATTTGACCAAATAAAGTAATTCTCAGTTTTGTCTCTATGGTTTGTTTCCTCTTCAAGTAGCCCTAAGCAGAGACTGTGGAAAAGCACTTTCATTGAAAGGGGTTGCCAAGCTTTCAAGAAATTACGAGTTTCCGAAATACCAGCAAATATTTTTTCACCCAATCTTGATGATACATGGTGGTAATGACAAATACACAAATCCCACTTTCCTCACCAAATTTTGTTTTTCTAGGTTGAAGCGTTCGTTTACAGTAGCAGTTTTTAGTTTTAGGTTGTCGTCTGTTCTCTCCTATATAGATAGATGAATTTCGAACTCTAAATCCCAATTTGGTTTGTAGTAGCTCTTTGAAACTTGACAAAAAAAAGTAGTTCTCAGTTTTGTCTCTATGAGTTGTTTCCTCTTCAAGTAGTCATAAGGAGAATCTGTGGAAAAGCACTTTCATTAAATGTGTTGCCAAGCTTCCAAGAAATAACGAGTTTCCGAAACACCAGCAAATATTTTTTTCTCCAATCTTGATGATACTTGGTGGTAATGATGGGTACACAAATCCCACTTGGCTCACCAAATTGTGTTCTTCTAGTTTGAAGCGTTCGTTTACAGTAGCAGTTTATATTTTTAGGTTTCACACTGTTCTCTCCTATATAGGTAGATGAATTTGGAACTCTAAATCCAACATGGTTTGTAATACCTCTCTGAAACTTGACAAAATAAAGGAGTTCTCAGTTTTGTCTCTATGGTTTGTTTCCCCTTCAAGTAGCCCTAGGCACAGACTGTGGAAAAGCACTTTCATTGAAAGGGGTTGCCAATCTTCCAAGAAATTACGAGTTTCTGAAATACCAGCAAATATTTTTTTCACCCAATCTTGATGATACGTGGTGATAATGACAAGTACACAAATCCCACTTGGCTCACCAAATTTTGTTCTTCTAGTTTGAAGGGTTCCTTCACAATAGAAGTCTTTATTTTTAGGTTTCACTCTGTTCTCTCCTATATAGATTGATGAATTTGGAGCTCTAAATCCAACATGGTTTGTAGTAGCTCTTTGAAATTGACAAAATAAAGGAGTTCACAGTTTCGTCTCTACGGTTTGTTTCCTCTTCAAGTAGCCCTAGGCACAGACTGTGGAAAAGCACTTTCATTGAGAGGGGTTGCCAAGCTTCTAAGAAAGAACGAGTTTCCGAAAAACCAGCAAATATTTTTTCACTCAATCTTGATGATACTTGGTGGTAATGATCAGTACACAAATCCCACTTTGCTCACCAAATTTTGTTCTTCTAGGTTGAAGCGTTCGTTTACAGTAGCACTTTTTATTTTTAGGTTTTCCTCTGCTCTCTCCTATATAGATAGATGAATTTGGAACTCTAAATCCAACATGGTTTGTAGTAGCTCTTTGAAACTTGACAAAATAAAGGAGTTCTCAGTTTTGTCTCCATGGTTTGTTTCCTCTTCAAGTAGCCCTATGCAGAGACTGTTTAAAACCACTTTCATTGAAAGGGGTTGCCAAGCTTCTAAGAAAGAACGAGTTTCCGAAATACCAGCAAATATTTTTTCACCCAATCTTGATGATACTTGGTGGTAATGATCAGTACACTAATCCCACTTGGCTCACCAAATT